>NC_089873.1:163920000-163962500 GCF_040182565.1 Anser cygnoides | reverse complement strand
TCAACAATGTCAAGTACAAGGTCCTGCATCTAGGCTGGGGCAACACAAATCCAAGCTGGATGGAGGATGGATTAAGAGCAGCTCAAAGAGAAGTAATTGGACTGTTTGTTGATGAGAAGCTCCACATGAGCTGGTAGTGTGTGCTTGCAGCCCAGAAAGCCAACCATATTCTAGGCATGGCCAGCATGTTGAGGGAGATGATTCTCCCCCTGCACTGCAGGGGTGGAGGAAGAGGGAGAAGGGGGGAGAACTAGATGATGTTTAAAATCCCTTCCAAGCCATTCTATCATTTCATGATTCTACATACCAGTGGATTTTTTTGTTTGTTTTTTAATCAAACCAGCTCAGTGACGAGCCAACTTCCTTTTCCCTTTTTCCTTGTTCTTTTGCTTTTATACTCCAGCTGGTCTCTGAGTGATAGCACAGTTGTTGCACAAAGAGTTTAAATGATCTTAAATGAAGAAACATCCCCTTATAGGGTCTGTAACTGATGGGATATATCAATTTAAAGTTAACAGGCAGAAAGCAGGGAAGGAAAGGAAAATATAAAGGAAACCTCTTTTCAGTGGCCAGGCCAGAAGAAAAGCAATGGAATCATCAGAAAAGCATCCTCCAGTGATCCTCTTCTGCACACCAAATGGTGATGAAAGTGAAGATGATGAAGATGCATTCAAGTGTCATTTTTATCTCTTGAGTATAATTACTTTTTTCACTGGGACTCCCTCAAGCTCCCCAGTGGTACCTTCTGTTCATGAATATACTATTGATGGTTGCAGTAGTTTAATTAGATGTAGGTGTAGCAAGCCTATTGTTTGTTAAGCTTTGTGCATGTATTAGGCAATAATTATCAAATATTAAAATGAACATTACTTAATTATCCACTAGAAATTATTTATTGTAATATGACTGTATAGACTAAAAGGTACAAGGTGAAGGGATCTTAGCACAGAGTTATATACTAAAGCTAGAAGCAAAAGGGAGAGAAGATTAGGGGAAGAGCATGGTGGTGATCTACTCAAATATTAAGTGGAATACAGAGGCTTAAATCAATTTTGTATAGGTAGGCATCTAGTGCTTTTTAGATGTTTAAGGAATTCCAGCTGTTCCAGAATAGCATGGCTCTCCTATAGGTCCTACATTTTTCTGTTAGCCCTGTGAGGATGTTTCATATACCCTACAGAATATCAAATATCACTTGATGCCTGTGTGTGGGCAACTAAGCTGAGCCACTGCTATTTGTCTTCTGTATAATTATGTTAGCTAAAATGAACTCTATTGTCAATTTTCATTAGTTAAAGAGAAAAAGACTGTCTGTTCTTGGAGACAATACAGTAGGTTTGTATGCTTGAAAGACAGGCTCCTTACTGTATACAAAGAACATGCTCTACTTAATACATATGGAGAATGAAGGAGTGGCTCAGTTTTAAATATTGGTTCTTGGTTCCACTGTAGATACTACAGGGTATTCTCTCTGATCTCCAGGCTGACGCTGTAGGAAATCATGGGTTTCCTGTGTAATATCTGCTAGCATCATGCAAATGTCTCCAACAACCTCCATGATTTTAGGGCACCTGTTTTCTTAGAAATAAACTTAAATTAGGTCTGTAAGTTTTCACGATTTGAAATGCAATCTGTCTGTGAAAGGAATGTTCAACATTTATAATAACTTGTACTGAATATTTTTAATACAAAACCTCTGCCATTACTTTTAAAATTAAGTCAAACTGGTGACTATTACACAGATGGAAAATTAGCTGAAGGACAATCAGCAAAGTGATGTTAAATTAAAGTGGCCAAGGAGGTGTAGTCAAGATTGATGTTAGAACCAGTTTTATCTGTCTCTGCATTGAATGAAGGAGTAAATGGCATGCTAAGACAGGTTAGAATTATTGGCATGAAATAAAATATTTAGTCTTTGGAAATATGCAAACTGTACAGCTGGGGAATAACAATCCAGAAAGACTACCTGAGGGAGAGAGGAAGATGAAGAAAAAAAAAGTTGGCAATAAAGATTAGAGGTTAAGACAATAACAAAGCAGATATGATCTTCTATGTGCTGTTGCAACCAAAAAAAAAAAAAGGCAACATCGAACTACAGAAATAAAGATGTCAGGAAGTAAACTTAGATACTCCTTGAGTTTTGATATTAGAAATTAGTTTCTAGAACACCGAGCAAACACTTTATAATGAAGAATAATTTGACAAACTGGAAAAAATAAAATAAAAATACAGTTAATTCACTGTCTAGAAGAACTTGTGAGAATATTAAAGAAAAATCTGTATGTTGTAAAATTGGTACTGGAAATTGCTAATGATAATAGCAATTTGAAATATTTGATGTGTGGGGAAAAAAAAGAAAAAGAAAGCGAAGAGCTGTAAACAGAAAAATGACATATTTACTCAAAGAAAAATCAAACTGTCAAGGTGACCAATGCATTGTAGATGCATATGTCTGGTTTTGATGGTCCTGATTTTTAGAGATAATTGCATACACAGTTCCTCTGTTTAATGGTGAATTTCACCCCATACGTATCATTCAATAGTAAGTATTAGTTATTTTTCCAGGAATTCTTCAAAACTGGATTCTTCTATCTAAAATAAGCAAAGATATAGGTATATGTAACATTTGGAGGTGAATGGTTTAGACATTGTGCTGATGGTAAGCATAAGAAAAGATACAGCAATTTCAAAAGACAACACTTCTTTAGAATCTTTCTTCTTACTCAGTTATTCTGAACTGTGTACTAAGAAACTTTGGATGGCTGAGCCTATTCTGTGATCTATGTGTGCAATGTCCTAGTACTACCTGTCTGATTTGGTGAATCTGGACCACAGACTGGTTTCTACACAAGTACATACAACACCCAGGTGACAGCCTAAATCATTTGGTGTAACAGCAACAAAAGCCAAATACAGAAAGTAAAGTGTCCCCTACTGCATATGTCTGAAATAGACTACCTTCCCATATATATATACAGAGATATATACATATACAACAGAGTTGGCAAACACCACCCTCCTGTACTTCCTCTACACTAATATATTGGTTATGCCATGACTGTGAAATATTAGGATTATCCTTACATTCCATAGTCTTTTGTTTTAGTAGTAGTAGATTTGTTTTAGTACCACCTTTACTTATTAGTTGGTTATGCCTTTCTTTCATCTGATGGCTTTCTGAAAGACAGATTCAGAAAGAAAAGAAGAAAATCTCTCTTCTCCTATTCTTTTTAGTTCCCATTTCTTTAAAGAGTCTGTGATTATGTATAGTGCGTAAGTATTCCAGAACTGCGGCTTTCCTGTTCGCTTAGGAACACCCCAACATTCAAGTGCCCTGTATTTAGATATTCGTATCAGCTCAGAAAGCAAACAAGAAGCCAGGACCCATTTGGTCACACAGCAGAACCAGAAAACGTAAACAGAAAGTGGACTGCTTATTCAGGATCTTAAGGAGAAACGTTGCACAGTTTAGGAAAGCTATTGCACCAGAGCAGTAGTTTTAATCCTTCAATACTCTTCCAGTAGATGAAGGGAAGTGATTGTTCCCTTCTCTTTGGTTCCCAAAGACTGTATCTGGAAGATTGTACCCATTCTGGGCTTCACAGTACAAGAAAGACACTGGCAACCTGAAGTTAATGCAGCAGGTGGTCATAAAATTCTAAGGGGATTGGCACCCATGATGTACAAGGACAGGCTGAGAGGACTGTGTTTGTTCAGACTTGAAGAGTGAAGGCTACAGTGCAGACTTTATTGCTGTCTAAAACTTCCAATAGTAGAGTGTTAAAGAAAACAACAACTAAACAGAAATGGAGTTTTCTGACATAAACAGTGAATGACAATGGTGACAAGACACACTGGATAAAAACAGAGTAAATGCAGATGTTTACAGAGGTGCTTAATTCACCTTTCAGTACCTAACTGAAAGCAGGTTAATTCCTGCTGGTCTTCCATCACAGAGACTCTCATTGGTTGGGAGATCAGTCATCATAGGGACCTTGTGTAATGGCATTTTCATAGAAGAAAATATTACTATTTGACCTAACGCTCCAAAAATCACAGGGGGAAAGAGAAGTACAGGAAAAAAAAAGTCAAATGTAGTTTTGCTACTAAAATAAATAAATAAAATCACATTAAATGCAAAATATAGGTGTACATAGCTTGAGTTCTACTGAGTATGTATCCTTAGCACATTATTACTGAGTCCCTAATTCACTTTTAGCTTAGCTTACCTTCTGGAACAATTTGCTGCTTGTAATATTACGGTATCACAAGTTTCCTTCTCTCTTTCCATGTCTGGTAGATGCACGTTTTTATCTGTCATCACATCAAATTCTATTTTCTACCAGAAGGCTTCATGTAAGGCAATTGTTTCCAACGATCTGTTATGTAGACATTTAAAATATGAAATTGGTAGTTTTCCAGTATCATATCAGCCTGTTTGCACACCATAAATGTGGGCTTATGAAGATATTAAAATGACAATTTGATAATTACATAAAAAACACTTTCCCAAAAAATGTTTCCTTGCAGATGGCTTTAACACTACGTTTTGAAGCCTCAATCCCTTTTTAGAAAAATAAATTTTAATTAATTTATTTATTTTTATGATATTCATAAAAGAGAATGAGAGACAAGCCTATGATCTTTATCCTTCAGTCAAGGCAAAAAGCAAACTGCCAACTGACCTCACAATGGTATTGCATTCAGATAAATGGTACACTGACTATTCAAGGATACATGGGTGTATTGTGTTTACATGGCAAGGAGAAGGGCTGCAGGGGTGACTTCTGTGAACAGAGTCCAGCAGCTGCCCCATGTCAGACGAGCCAGCTCCAAAAGGGACACACCACTGAGTCAGCGAGTGATGTTGTTTGTGCCTCTGTGAGAGCCGATTTAAGAAAGGGAAAAAAAACCTGCTGTGCAACAGCAGCTGGGACAGAGGAATGTGAAACAGCCCTGCAGAAACCAATGTATGTGTAGAAGGAGGGGGAAGAGGTGCTCCAGACACTGGAGCAGAAGTTCCCCTGTGGACTGTAGATCGGCCCCTGGTGGAGCAGGCTGTCCCCCTGCAACCCATGGTATACCATGGAGGAACAGATCTCCATCCTATAACCTGTGGAGGATCTCACAGTGGAGCAGGTGGATTTGCCCTGAAGGACACTGCAGCCTACAGAGAGCCTCCATACTAGCAGACTCAAGGCCAGAGCTGCAGCCTGTGGAGAAGAGCCCATGCAGGAGCAGGTGACCAGGCAGGAGCTGCCACCCTTGGGAGCAGTGTGCTCCTGAAGGATGGACCCCATGGTACAGACCCATATTGGAGCATTTCTTCAAGAGCTGCTGCCTGTGGGAAGCCCATGCAGGATTAGGTCAGGAAGGACGGCATCCCGTGGGAGGGATCCCACATTGGAGCAGGGGAAGAGAATGACCATGAAGGAGTGGTAGAAACGGAGCATCATGGACTTCGTAGGCCCCAGTTCCCATTCCCCTGCACTCTTTGAGGGGGAGGACATAGAAGAGAGTGGATGGGGGGGAGGAAGGCATTTTTAGTTTACTTTTAGTTTCTCACTTTTCTTGTCTGCTAGTGATAGGCAATAAATTATATTACTCTTCCTATGTTGAATCTGTTTTGCCTGTGACAATAATTGCTCAGAGATCTCCCTGTCTCCCTGTCCTTATTTACCCTTGAGCCTTTTCCATTGTATTTTCTCCCCCCTTTTCTTTGAGGAGGGGGAGTGATAGCAGTTTCTGTGGAGCTCAGCTACCCATCAGGGTAAAACCATACCACAGCTGAGATGGGCTTTGACTTGAAGTATTTGCTAAACATCAGAAATTTTATTAATTGGTTCTACATGACAAAATAGATTCCTAAATTAAGCATAAATCTTGGAAACAGAAGTTGCAAACAGGAAGCCTTTGAAGTAGATTATATACAATTTAAATGCTGTTCTCCTTCTGCCCCCCCGAACGATCTCCTGATCTATAGGAATTGGCAGCCATTGTATAATACTTTCCCTTTGTATCTGTTTTGAGTGGCTGCTTACTTTATTATTCACAAACTATATTTTAAGTTTGTCCATTGATATCTGTTTTATAATGTAAACATAATACATTAAAACAAAATGTTCACACTTTATTAATCTGAATTCCACTTAGCATAATGTTTCCTCATGTCCACTCAAACCTATGACAGTTAGTTCTTGGTTAGTTGATGTATTAAGGTAATGCCAGTATTTTACAGCAAATGCATGTTTCTTCATATTTCTAAAGTTAAAGAGACAAAGGAATTTGGCAGAATAAAAAATAACACTGGGTGAAACAATCTATAAAACAAATACCGTATATATATCTTCTACATTTAATTCAATACTATAAGAAAAAAGTATGTTATCAAAGAATATATAATTTTGAAAAAAAATTTACCAGTTTGTTAAATTCTAAAGCCTAAACGATATCATCAAGGCCTTTATAAATGTAACTAAAACTGAATGAATATTTAGAATGGAAAAACATTTCCTAGCTTAATAAACAACCAGCTTACTAATGAAGTGTGAAGACAATTGCAAGGAGACACTTAATTAGATCATTTATAACTCATTAAGTAGCAAACTGCAATACCCCCTGTTGGTTACTGTTAGTAATGAAAAGAGATAAAACAGCAGAACTGTTGTTTCATACATTAAATTGAATTTACATGTTCTAAGCAGCTAGTGTACTTATGTCCATTTATTTTAGTAGCATTGCTTTTTCTGCTGAGGCTAGTTTACCTGTCATAGCAATGTGAGAGCTCAATACTAGAAAGTATGCTGTTACATTGTCTCACTTTATAATGTAATTGCACTTCAAGTTCAAGATGTACACACAAAAAAACAAACGTGGATGTATGAGCAAAAGGTGTCTGCTTATGTGCATTAGGACCTTTTACCATTTGGAAAGGTTGTTTGAATCACACAACATTTAGTCGAGGTGGTAAGACCATTTCTGGATTTATGAGTACCAACAAACAAATGTTGAGGAATGGTAATTTCTGTGTACTATACTTTAGACTGCAGAGTTTATTGATAAGAAAAAATTTCCAGTTGAAGATGGGGACAAGAATGATCACAATACTTTCAGGCCTTTTTTATTATTATTAATAATAAAAATTTTCTGTAGTTTGTAACAGTCCTTCAAATAAAAATGACAATGACTTTACTACACCTTAGAAGAATCATAGAATCGTGGATAGGTTTGCATTGGAAAGGAATGTATCTAGTTCCAAGCTGTCTATGGGCAGGAGAGCTCGACCAGTTTGTTCAAAGCCCCATCCAACCTGGCCTTGAACACTTCCAGGGATGGGGCATCCACCACTTCCCTGGGCAAACTGTTCCAGTGCCTCACCAACCACCCTCTGATTAAATAATTTTTTCCTAATCTCTAATCTAAACCTACCCTTTCTTAGTTTAAAGCCACTACCCCTTGTTCTATCACTACACTGCCTGATAAAGAATCCCTCCTCATCTTTCCTGTAGGTCCCCTTTAGGTACTGGAAGACTGCTATAAGGTCTCCCTGGAGCCTTCTAGCTTCAGGTGCTACCTGTCTAGCTGAGTTACTACCTCACCAAAATATTACGTACTTTGCTCAGAGATGTATGTCATTATAATTTAGATATTTTCCCTATGACATAAATGAAGAAATGTTTATGTCCCTGAGAATTTGCAGAAGGGTGGCCACTCAAGACAGATGTTTCAGGTTCTTTTCAACTACACAGTTGGTCTGGTCTGCCAAGTTAAACACCTGTCTCTTTTAATGACTCTGTGGAAAACTAAATTAAATAGGGCATGTGGAAAGTCCTTGGTTCTATGCTTCAGTTGGTCTAAGTGAGAAGCAAGATGTCTTGCATCCCACAAGTGTTACCACCATAAAGACATCTACTCCTTGGTTAAAAATGTCCAGACTTTCCTTGCAACTAGGCATATGGAAGTAATAAGGCAGTGTTTGGTGTTTAAGGTAAGTATTCAGCTGTGCTGGAAAATACGCACCACTGATTCCTACTCTAAGTAATTTTTATCTCTTTCTCTCTAGATGGCTGGAGACTATGCTTAACTAAAATATTCCTTCCTTTAGTAGTTGTCGTATTCCCAGCAAATACATATATTTAGCTATTTAGCCTCCTTTGAAACTAGTAACTTCCCATTTGTTGGTTAAGTGTTAGAGCAAAGCACCTTCAACACAAAAGCCGAAATCAGTTGCGCTATGTGAAAATTACTAATGTCTTTGAGGGGGCTTTAGTTCTGTTTCCCTGAACATAGATCAATATTAATCTCCCAGGGTACTAATCTCCTCATACCAATGAGGTAGTTAGTCATGAAACTAACAATGAGACTGGTTAGTCATGAAAAAAAGACAAAATTGCCATTTTGGTATTAGTTTGATTTGAAACACTTATTTCACAACATGAACCATGTGATAATAAATTAAATGCCACCCTTTCTCATCAGAAAAAGGATCTGGAGCAGAAAGTCCTGGCTTTTGGCTCTCCCATCAGTGTACTGTTTGACAGTCATCTAGTCACTGGCAAGGCCAAGTGTAGTTATATTTTCTTAAGTACTAGAAGAAGTTAATTTAATTTAATTAACTTTACCTCCACTGTAAATTCAAGAAGTGCAAATAATTCAAATTCAAATGTATTTTTGCACGCTATAATGACATACAATTTGGATTTTCCCTTTTCCTTCTCCCCCTCCTTTTCCATGGAGTCCTTCTGTCTCATATTTTGCTTTTAACATCTGCTTAAAACTAGCAAGTAAACTGATGTCACACTGTGTAGGTGACACAAATCTACCTTTAGCTAATTAAACCAGAAAAGAATGTGTATCATTACTGAGGATCCAAAGAAAGCCAGCTTACTGACCAGCATAATGACAAATTGTATTTGTTAATGACTAATGCAAAGAAATATTCACTGAAAGAATAACTTAGCTCTATGTCAGACTTTTAGATTGGAACAACTTAAAACTAATAATTAAAGCATACATCTATAAAGGATATATAAAAATTAACACATTTGGCAAAATGGGAGATCCAACAGAACATATAATCTAACTTCAGAAGAGACAGCAGTGAAACTCACAAATATTTAAGTGGCCTAAAGTAACTAAAATCTTCGTGGTTTTTCACATCCTAGGTAATGTATGTGTCATGGAATTTTGAAGGAGCAAATAAATGAGAATTTTGTTTTCTACTCAAACCATAAAAAAGAAATCAAATTATGTATCTGGATATCTTCTTGTAGAAAAAAAGATTGAAATGGGATAAAAATGAACACACTGGATGGAAAAGATACCATCCAGAAGGACCTGGACAAACTTGAGAGGTGCAAACCTCTTGAAGCTCAACAAGGCCAAATGTAAGGTCCTGCATCTGGACTGGGGCAATCCTAAGCACAAATGCAGGCTGGGTGGAAAATGGACTGCAAGCAACCCTGATGAGAAAGATCTGGGGTGCTGGTCGACTAGAAGCTCAACATGAGCCAACAGTGTGTTTTTTTCAACCCAGAAAGGCAACTATATCCTGGTCTGCATGAAAAGAAGTGTGGCCAGCAGATCAAAGGAAGTGATGCGCCCCCTCTGCTTTGCTCTTGAGAGACCCAACCTGGCGTTCAGCTCCGGGGCCTCCAAGACAAGAAGAACATGGAAGTATTAGAATGAGTCCAGCGGAAGGCCACAAAGATCACAGAACCATAGAACCATCTAGGTTGGAAGAGACCTCCAAGATCATCTAGTCCAACCTCTGACCTAACACCAACAAGTCCTCCACCAAACCATATCACTAAGCTCTACATCTAAACATCTTTTAAAGACCTCCAGGGATGGTGACTCAACCACTTCCCTGGGCATCCCATTCCAATGCCTAACAACCCTTTTGGTAAAGAAGTTTTTCCTAAAATGATCGAAGTGCTGGAGCACCTCCCCTTTGAAGACAAGCTGAGAGAGTTGGTGTTGTTCAGCCTGGAGTACAGAAGGTGTCCCTTCCTTAGGCAGGGCAGTTGGAATTATATAATCTTTAAGGTCCCTTCCAAACCAAGCCATTCTGATTCTATGAACACAAAATACTCATAAATCTTTAAATGATGCTACATTGTAATAGGTCTACGCATGTTATTATACATGCACATGGTAATCTGCAGTTTACTGCAGATCTCAAGTACTTAGGGCTGACAATTGATAAAAAGATTTTGAGTTTGATTCACTGTTTGAATGGGTCTTGGAGGAAAAGACCTTTTTATCCCTCCAATTAGGGAATTCTTTAAGAAGTTTAAATATATACACTTTTTATATACCTTTTTCTATTGCACTGAACAGTATATTAACAAACTTTGAACATTCAAAGTCACATTTTTCTGTGTTATTTTCCTATTGCTGGAGGGTGAATGGACTGTGATGAAGGTTAGAATACCCATTATTCCAATGTCCCTTGGAGGGAAAAGAGGGGGGGAAAGCAGACAAAGACCTAATTTATCATATAAAAATCCAAGCTTCTCTGGGAATATTCAGCGCAATACTCCTCTAATGAATAGTGATAAGCAGTGTAAGAGATGTGAAATATTTGAATATTAAAGAAGAAATCCTTCTCTTTCATGAGAAATGTGTAGTTTTCTTATACATCTACACTTGCATTGGCATCATACTGTGAAGTATATATCTTCCAATAATATTTTTAAGGGAAATTTCTTTAAATCTCTTTGGACAATAATTTAATAAGCTATTCTAACCTTCTCTCCTAAGGCCATACACTGCCTCTTAAAGTTTGGATCTTTAGATGTTCTCCATTTAAAGGAAATGCTTTATAACCTTCAAATGATATGAATTTTGTAGTGGTTTTATTTTTGGTCCATAAGTACTATAAGGAAAATTACCAATAGTAATTATTATATTAAAATGCTTAAAACATTGCTCACTTTTAAGATTACTGTAATCCCAGTAATTTCAGAAGTTGTTAAGTAAAAGAATACAAAATACAGTTTTACCTCATCAGTACAAAGAAATTAGTGGCTGGTATCTACTACCGTAGGACTGGAGGTTACATAAGTAGACAGAACCTATGACCAGATACACTTATGAATAATAATAAATGAATTTATTGGGAAGAAATGTCTTAAAGTAAAAATCACTGACAAAGGGCAATGATAAAGATAATACTGTAATATTTAGAGTTTAGTATGCATTTTCAGAATATTTAATTATAGTAGCAAGTTACTTAATTTATATGTGTATATGAATATGTATATATATTTTTTTTCCCCAAACAATCAGTCCCTGATAAGGAATTTGTCTTTTAAGACTTGACAAGGTATATAAGGATGCCCGTGTATTTAAACAGATATATGTATATTTCTGTACTATACACAAATACACTCTTATATCAAACCAAAATAAAATCTTTAGGAGATGTTATATGAAGACAGGAACAAACACGTTGAAGTTTAAACAAAAAATAGCACTGAAACTCAGTGGCTCCTGCTTAAAATAATTATCTTTCTTCATGATAAACAGTTATGAAACAGTCTTCAGTTATCCAATTACAAAGATGAGATTCAATCTGAGACCAAGTGTAGTGGGTTTACATGACAAGGTTTTGGTAGCAGGGGGCCACAGCGGTGGCTTCTGCAAGAAGAGTACAGAAGCTGTCCCATATTAGATAAGGGCCAGTTTCAGCTGGCTCCAAAGGGAGCCAATAAGTAATGCTATTTGCATTTCTGTGAGCACAGATTTAAGAAAGGAAAAAGAACTGCTGCACAACAGCAGCTGGGAGAATGAGTGAGAAACAGTCCTGCAGACACCAAGGTGAGTGCAGAAGGAGTGGGAGGAGGTGCTCCAGGCTCCAGAGCAGGAGTTCCCCTGTGGCCTGTGGAGAGGCCCCTAATGGAGCAGGCTGTCCCCCTGCAGCCCATGGGTCCCACATGGAGCAGATCTCCACACTGCGGCCCATGGAGGAGCCCCTGGTGGAGCAGGTGGATGTGGCCTGGAGGAAGCTGTGGCCCATGGAGAGCCCCCACAGGAGCAGGCCCCGGGCCAGAGCTGGAGCCCATGCAGGAACAGGGGTCTGGGGGGAGCCACTGCCCATGGGAGACCTGTGCTGGAGCAGTTTGCTCCTGACAGATGGACTCTGTGGTAAGGACCCATATTGGAGCAGTTCTTGAAGAGCTGCTGCCTGTGGGAAGCCCACTCAAGATCAGTTTGTGAAGGACACCATCCCATGGGACGGACCCCATGTGGAGCAGGGGCAGAGAGTGACTGTGAAGGAGCCGCAGACATGAAGCATCAGAGACTGACTGTAGACCCCATTCTCCTGCACAGCTTGGCGGGTGCAGGTGGAAGAAGGTGGGTGGGGGGAAGGTGATTTTAGTTTCTTTCCTTTGTTTCTCACTTCTCTAGCTTGCTAGTAATAGGCAATCAATTTTACTAGTCTCCCTACTCTGAGTTTGTCTTTCCCATCACAGTAATTGTTGAGTGATCTCCATGTCCGTATCTCAACCCTGGAGCCCTTGGCATCACACTTTCTCCCCCTTTCCCTTTGAGGAGGGGGAGTGAGAGATCAATTGTGGTGGAGCTTGGCTGCCCACCTGAGTAAAACCACCACACCAAGACAAATAAATTTAGATGTCTATATCTACTCAGAGCCAATCATCTCAACTTCTCTCATTATCAACAGAGGTTAACTCATGATCCAGTACCCCAATAAGTGTTTTTCATCCCCCCCCCCCGCCATGACATTTCAGTTGCCTTAACATGTCTCTCCAGGTCTTTAGTGGTCAGTCCAAAAAGGCATGTATTTCCCACAACTTCTGGTTCTAAACTATTACGTATGTATTCAACTATAACTATTGAACAAATAAAACAACAAAATAGCAACAATATGTATTAAATATTATGGCAGCCTTTCTTCTTGGAAGGAGGGGACAGAAGGTCTGATAGAAATACAGCTAGTAAAGAGTTTGAATACATTAAGAATGGAATAAAGCTGTGAATTACATAGGAAAAATATCAAATGGCAGAGCCAAATTTCCTATTGACAAGAGAAAAAAATGATAGATACTTACAAAATGTAAAATAGAAGTAAGAAGTTGTATACAAGATGATTAAATAATTTAGTCTTTATCAATAGTTTAAAATATTACTAATTACTAATTAAATTTTTTCCACAATACCTTAAAATAGTGACATATTAAATTCCCTACACATAAGTATATGTATATATATTTTTTGTGCCAATATTCCAAAATGGGAAGAAGACAAATTAGAGGTATGTTTTGTAACTTATAACTTATCCTGGAAAGAGAGCAAAAGAGAAAAGTAATTTAATAGAGTACATATCAGTAAATGAATATTTAAGCCTTTGTAGAACTAGTGTAATGATACCTTAAGGGCAATATCACAGATACATTTACAGAAAAGAAAAAAGTTTTGTTTAATACAGTTACCTGCATGTTCTTATAATAATTTTTCATCCCCGTAATTTTTCAAGACCGTCCATTTGTATTTTCAAGGTAGAAATAGAGCAGCTTCTTATTTAGTTTATTTATGTTATCTATCAGCAAAAAGGAGTTTCAAATTTTTAATAGCACTGCACTAGCTATTTTATTACCTTTTTAGTGCTTCCATTAATATGATTAAGTTCCTCTTTTTCAGCTTCTTGTGCTTCAGTTTACTTCATTGTCTTATTGGCATTACTAGCATTTAATGGTTTCCTGTGGATCTGGAAGACATCCTGTGGATGTTTACACAATATTAACTTAATTACACATCTACCTCTGTTTGCTGTAGTTGCTATATTTTTAATTGCTCATGACTTCGCTGGTGAGCTCAAATTATTCCAGTCACACCTGGAATGCCTCTTCAATGTTTTTATTTATTTATTTGATGTTTCAGATTGGAGGAATAATTAGTATTTTAACTATTAACAGGAACCAAATTATTAAAGCAAATGTAGGGCAACTGAATGTTTTCTTGAACTTTGCACATATGTCTTATGATATTCTGATAACCACTTGGCTAAGGATTTTAAAATTATGACTCTTACTTGCATATGATTGTAGTTGTTTTACCAGTAAAAAGGAACCTTTTATTTACAACTATGTCGTAAGCATATTAGCTGACATAGTATACCTTGTAAAAACAACCAAGATCAACAAAATCACAGAATCACAGTCAGTGAAGTTGGAAGGGTCCTCTTGAGATCATCTAGTCTTCCCTTATTGCTCAAGCAGGGTCACCTAGAGCAGGTTGTTTATGGCTGTGCCCTGTCATGTTTTGACTATCTCCAAGGATGGAGACTCTACAACATTTCTAGGCAACCTGTGTTTGAACACAAAGATTAAAAAAGTGTTTGTTTATTGTGTTAAGTTGGAATTTCCTGTATTTCAGTTCTCAGTAGGCACCATTAAGAATCATAGAATATCCTGAGTTGGAAGGGACACATAAGGATCATTAAGTCCAACTCCTGGCACCACACAGGTCTGCCCAAAATTTTAGACCATGCGACTAAGTGCACAGTCCAAATGCTTCTTAAATTCAGACAGTCTTGGTGCAGTGAATACTTGACTGGGTAGCCTGTTCCAATGTGCAGCCACCCTCTCAGTGAAGAGCCTCTTCCAGATGTCTAACCTAAACCTCCCCTGCCTCAGCTTGACACCATTCCCATGGGTCCTATCACTGGTGATTAAGGAGAACAGGTCAGCACCTGCCTCTCCACTCCCCCCTCATGAGGAAGTTGTAGACTGCAGTGAGCTCTCCCCTCAGCCTCCTGTTTTCCCAGAGAAACAGGCCAAGTGACCTCAGCTATTCCTCATATGTCTTCCCCTCTAGGCCCTTCACCACCTTCCTCTTACCCTTGATCAACTAATTGGGTGATATTATCATAAAAGGAAATCAAATTTGTTAGGCAGGACCTACCCCTCATGAACCCATGTTGGCTGGAAGGTTTTTTTTCCTTTTTTTTTTTTTTCTAAATATCCCTCTATTAAGGGAATTGCAAGCACTTAAAATCTAGAAGGCTCTAAAGTCTAAAGACTCTACAGCCAACAAAACAGCAGAAAAAAGCTCTGGAAATATAAGAAACTGTCTGTAACTGTGAAGAAGACTACACCTTACATGACTATTTCTGCTGTTTTCAGATACTCACTGGCATAGGGAACTTGGATAATACATTTCCCCTAGACTGTGCTCCATCATTTTAGCACCAAGGTTGTAACTTCGATAATATTTGACATACAGGTGAAGGCGCAAGGTCACATTCACAGTAAGCCCCCTAATTCTGCAAAAATCATAAGAGACCTAGAAACACAAAGCAAACATGCAAAGTAACATCATCTTCCCATCCATAAGCATGCTCTAAAAATTACTCACCTGAAGAAGAGCTGCATGCATTTAAGGCACCTACTGCTACATAGCTTGCTTTACTGTAAAAGATCCTACTAGTTGTTACCTCAAAAAGACATGCTTACCTCTATCAACTTGGAAACACATCAGCCCATACACTCTGACCCACCAAAAGAACCCCACAACTGGCTGAAGAAAAAACAAAGCACTTACCCCCAAAGAGCAGCTCAGACAGAAGAAGTTTTCTGATATGACACCTGCAGCTTATATACCATTAGGCCCACCTGGAACCCAACCAATCACCTGGGAAAGGGGTGGGGCAAAGCAAAAAAAGTAGAAATCACGCAGGATGAGCAGCAGTTGTGTTGTTTTTGTTTGTCTGCCTTAGATCAGCAGTGTGCAAAGCACAGCACAGAGAACTGGGCTGTTTCTAGAAGCAACAATTGTTGTGCTTTTGCTTCAGCTTTGAATATTTAAAGGACAATATGACTAAGTAAGTAACAAACTATTTCAACTGGAATTAGCTTAAACCTTTCTTCACGCTTTCTTTACGCTCATCGTGGATGAAGACATTTCTATGTTAATTCTTTTAGATTTACAGCTGCTGTTAATAATGTTAACCATACTTCCCTTTTGAATCTGAACAGTCTTGTGTGGCAGTAAAAGGATTGCTGAACGTTGGCTACCCATATTTTTCTTTTGGAGGCCTTTAGGTTCATTGTTCATCGTTTTTAGAGAACTTTCACGTAGATAAAGACCAGGCAAGATTATGATTAGTCTTAATGAAATTAAGTACTACGAAAATTGGGGAAAATTTACTGAGAAAGTTTAATACCAGCAAGCCAATGCAAGTGGTAAAAAATGTTTTAAATACATTCACTTTTGGTGGAATTTGTGGAATAAAAGGGGAGATATAGGGATAAAAAAAATGAAACTTCCTTTAATATAGAGAATGTTGCTTTTCCCAGCTGTGTAAAATGGCATCAGCATAAACTTTTCACTTCCCCTTGGCCTTTTTGATTTTTAATCAGGTTGTTTAAACTTTTACTGTCTTATACAACATGTGAAACTGAGCACATGGTTTCTATTAAGGAGATTAATATAGATCTAAAGATATATATCTGTGCCTTCTTTTTGACGATGTCAGAGTAAATTAATCAAAAAATGGGTTTATCCTTTTGAAACATCACTTTGACGCTTAGAGGTTCTATCATTTGTTGCATATTCCAAAGATGAAAGCTACTTCAAATCATGTAATATTGAGATCAAATGTTGGATTATACAAGCTGTTTTCCAAGTCACGCTAGATACCGAAAGGTTTTTAGGTAAAGTTCACAGTGATGTTTACAACCTATTAAAGTTCTAATCTTTGGGGTTCCACGTGTTTCTTTGTTCCTCTTTTTACGTTAAAAATAAATAATGAAAATAGAATTTGCATGATCAGTATTATGAGTTGCTGAAGTAAATGCTAGCAGTCAGAAACTTCCAAGAAAATCCTTAGTATTCATCTCTTTCTTATTATTGTTACTTGAAACTGAGCTAGTTATACTTCAGATCATTCTACTGGGATTCTCTTGAAGCAAGCAAAGACAATATGTAACTAACTGTGAAGAACTGCAGAAGGACCTCAAGATGCTAAGTGACTGAGTGATAAAGTGGCAGATAAATTGGTTAGAAAGTGAGGCATGAGGAAACGAGAAACACAGAGAGATATGTTGAACTGGCCATCCATTACTGTGATATATGAATGGGATTCTAGATTTGTGATAGTAAAATGTAAGCTCAGTGCTCAGTAACACAAAAATTTTATAAAGACAAAAAACAAAGTTGAAAGCCAAAATGTAATTAAAATAACTGTGTAAACCAGCGGTGAACATTCCCGAATGATATGTGCTTCTTTAGTCCTCCATGTCAAGAAGTTAGAAATGGAAAGAGAGAAGATTATCAAGCTGATCAAAGGCATGGTATGTGTCTTCTTTATGAAGGGTCCCATGCAAGAAAAAAGAAGACTGAGGGAGAGAGGTACAGAAGAAGTCTGTAGAATTGTGAGGATCATGGAAAATGTGAACAAGGAACAATAGTTCTCACCTTATCCAAAACAACAAGTAACTGCTTTGCACAGTAAGTGGTCAAAATGAGAGGTTTGCCACAGGATATTTTGGATAGTAAAAGCTAAGGTACACAGAGGATAAAAACAAGGGACATCATGTTAAAAAGTTGAAATCAGGTTTGGGAAGTTCACCTGCTAGAATCATAGAATGGCTTGGGTTGGAAGGGACCTTATGGATGATCTATTTCCAACCCCCTTGCCATGGTCAGGAATGCCACCTGTATCAGGTTGCCCATGGCCTCTTCCAACCTGGTTTTGAACACCTCCAGGGATGGGGCATTCAACCACACATACTGTCTAATTCTGATTTAGGAAAAAAAATATATCTATTTTAATTCTATCAACCAGTCTTGACTGAATTAGATATTAAGGCTTGCCTCCAATTTTAAGCACTGATATTTCATCAAGGCACTTGCTCTCATTTAAGGTAGTACTGGGGAGATGGTGGGTACCAACAGTACAGAGCAAAGATCACAGAATCACACAGATGCATTTAGATAGCTGATGAGTCTGGCTCCCTTCTCTTCATTCCCTTCAGTCAGGTATTTATAAACATTGATACTCCCCTGAGTCTTCTCTTCTACAGATTGAGTAGTTCCAACTCTCAGTCTCTCGGTGTAAGAGAGGTACTTCATCATTACTTCATCATCCTTAATCATTTTTGTGGCTCTGCAGTGGACTCCAATAAGTCCATATCTTTCTTCTTCTGGTGAGTTCAGAACTGGACACAGCGCTCCGAATTTGGCTTCACCAGTACCAGGTAGAAAGGAACAGTCACGTTCCCCAGTCTGCAGTCTTTTGTTCTTCCTAATTCAGCTCAGGTGGTTGTTGGCCTTACTTGCCACAGGAGTACATTAATGGGTCAAGGTCAGCTTGTTCACCACGACCTTCAGGTCCTTCTTTGCAGAACTTCTGTCCAATCAGTCACCCCCAGCCTATAATGATGCAGGACTTTTAATTTCCCTTTGTTGAACCTAATGTTGAAAACATAATGATTAATAAAATCATTGTGGAAGCTGACTTTAGCCTCACCTAAAAGGCCAATGTGTGGTTGGAGGCTTGACTCTAGTGAAAGTGTTTGACTGATTCATGTGGAGTACAAACTATGTACTTTTGAAAGAGCAACGTTAAATATTCATACTTGTTTACCTGTAATTTTCCAGAGTATTGACATAAGGTATATTATGGTGTATTATAAGGTATATTAAGGTATATTATGTCAGGTAATGTGCTTATGATGTTTATAAATAAAAGGTTCCTTTGTAGTACTCCTAGAAGCAACCTTTCCTCACACTCCCCACAGTTTCTAACACATATTTCAAAGGGTTTAAATCATATCCTTGTATTTGATGTTCATAGAACATTTTCAGTATGACTAAATGCATTATGACAACAGATATTGAATCATGCTGAACCAATAAAATGAGAAATTTGTGAAATGATTATAAGGCATCTTAATACTTCTTTTTATTTAATCGGAAAAATAGATACGGCACAGGACAGGTTCATTTTTTTTCCCAGTTGCCCTTTGTGTTTTCTGTGGACTGATAAATGAATTATCTTATGCTTGTTTATATTAGAATCATAAAATCACTTTGGTTGGAAAAGACCTCTAAAATCATTGAGTCCAACCGTTAACCTAGCACTGCCAAGTTTACTGCTAAATCATGTCCCTAAGCATCACATGTCTTTCAAATACCTCCAAAGATAATGACTCAACCACTTCTCTGGGCAGCCTGTTCCAATGCTTCACATCCCTTTCTGTGAATATTATTTTTTTCCCTAATATCCAACCTAAGCCTCCCCTGGCACAACTAGAGGCAATTTCCACCTATCCTATCACTTCTTGCTTGAGAGAAGAGACCAACCCCCACCTTGCTACAATCTCCTTTGGGGTAGTTGTAGAGAGTAATAAGGTCTCCCCTGAGTCTCCTTTTCTCTAGGCTAAATAACCCCGATTCACTCAACTGCTCTTCATGAGACTTGTTCTCTAGACCCTCCACCAGTTTTGTCACCCTTCTTTGGGCAACACACTTCAACATCTCAATGTTTGTAGTGAGGGGCCCAAAACTGAACACAGTATCTGAGGTACAGCCTTACCAGAGCCGAGTGCAGGGAGATAATCACTTCCCTAGTCCTGCTGACCACACTGTTTCTCATACAAACCAGGATGCTGTTGGCCGCCTTGGTCACCTGAGCACAATGCTGGCTCACGTTCAACTGGTTATCGACCAATACCCAGAGGTCATTTACTTCTTGGCAGCTTCAATGGCAATCTTCCCCCAGCCTGCAGCATTGCACAATGTTGTTGTGATGCAGCTGCAGTACCCATCTCTTAGCCTTGTTGAATCTTATACAGTTGGCCTCAGCCCATCGATCCAGCCTATCCAGATACCTTTGTAGAGCCCTCCTACTCTCAAGCAGATAACAGAATGTTAGGGATTGGAAGGGACCTTTAAAGATCATCTAGCCCAATCCCCCTGCCAGAGTGAGAACACTTAGATCAGGTCACACAGGAACGTATCCAGGCAGGTTTTGAATGTCTCCAGAGAAGGAGACTCCACAACCCCTCTGGGCAGCCTGTTCCACTGCTCTGTCACCCTCACCATGAAAAAGTTTCTTCTCATATGTAAGTGGAACCTCCTATCTTCTAGCTTGCACCCATTTTCCCTCGTCTTATCATTAGATGACACCGAGAAGAGCCTGGCGCTGTCCTCCTGACACTCACCCTTTACATATTTATAAACATTAATAAGTTCATCCCTCAGTCTCCTTTTCTCCAAGCTAGAGACCCAGCTCCCTCAGCCTTTCCTTGTAAGGGAGATGCTCCACTCCCTTAATCATCTTTGTGGCTCTGCACTGGACTCTCTCAAGCAGTTCCCTGTCCTTCTTGAACTGAGGGGCCCAGAACTGGATGCAATATTCCAGATGCCGTCTCACCAGGGCAGAGTAGAGGGGGAGGAGAACCTCTCTTGACCTACTAACCACACCCCTTCTGACACACCCCAGGATGCCATTGGCCTTCTTGGCCACAAGGGCACAGTGCTCATGGTCATCCTGCTGTCTACCAGGACCCCCAGGTCCCTTTCCCCTACACTGCTCTCCAACAGGTCAGTCCCCAGCTTATACCCATACCTGGAGTTGTTCTTGCCCAGATGCAAGACTCTACACTTGCCCTTGTTATATTTTATTAAATTTCTTCCCACCCAATTCTCCTGCCTGTCTAGGTCTCACTGGACAGCAGCACAGCCTTCTGGCGTCTGCAACTCCTCCCAGTTTTGTGTTATCAGCAAACTTTCAGACAGCGCACTCTATTCCCTCATCCAAGTTGTTGATGAATATATTGAATAGTATTGGTCCCAGTACCGACCCTTGAGGTACTCCATTAGATGCAGGCCTCCAACTAGATTCCGTCCCCTTGAGCACAACTCTCTGTGTTCTTTCCTTCAGCCAGTTCACAGTCCACCTCACTACCTGATCATCCAGACCATACTTCCTTTGTTTAGCTGCAAGGATGCTGTGGGAGATGGTGTTAATTTCTTTACTTAAATCATGATACACCACGTCCACGGCTTTACCATCATCTATCCACCTGGTTACAACACTCCTGCCCAATTTGATGTCATCTTCAAACTTACTGAGGGTGCACTTGATCCCCTCTTCTAGATCATTCAGTAAGATATTAAAGAGAACTGGACCCAATACAGAGCCACCACTCATGACCAGCTTCCAATTGCACTTAAGCCCATTTACCACAACCTTTTGGGCCTGGCCACCCAGACAGTTTTCACCTAATGAAGCATACACCCATCCAAGCCATGAGCAGCTGGTTTCTCCAGCAAAATGCTGTGGGAAACAGTGTCAAAGGCTTTACTAAAGTCTAGGTAGACAACATTTCATCCACTATGTCCGTTACCTTGTCATAGAAGGAGATAAGTTAGTCAAGCAGGACTTGCCTTTCATAAACCCATGCTGACTAGGACTGATCACCTGGTTGTCCTGTATGTGCTTCATGATGGCACTCAAGAGGATCTGCGCCATAACCTTCCCTGGCACTGAAGTCAGACTGACAGGCCTGTAGTTCACTGGGTCTTCCTTCCAGCCCTTCTTGTAGATCATTACCTTTTTGGGAGGAGAAGCCCTAGTTCCTATGAGACAATTCTCAGGCACCTCTGTGTTTCCTAGCCCATCAGTATCCCTTGTGCCTTTGCTGTCATACAGCTCTCCATCCCCTACCTCCACTGGGATGGCAGACTGAGGGATCATGCTAGCACACTGTCACACAGCCATTGATATACCACCCCAGGCTTATCTCTAGTGAGACTGATTTTATCCCTTTTCCACCTTCAAATCAAATTTAAAGCTCTTTTAGTGAGCCTTGCTAACTCCCGTGCAAAAATCCTGTTCCCACTTTGAGACGGGTGTACCCTGGCTGTTGCCAGCAGCCCCAGTGTTATGTAGAATGACCCATGATCAAAAACACAAAGTTCTGATGGTGACACCAGGCTTGGAGCCAAGTATCGATCTCTTGTCTCTTCCCATTTCTTCCCTCATCATTCCCAGCAAGTGGAAGGATAGAGGAGAATACTACTTGTGCTCCTGATCCCTTAGCCAGTTGTCCCAAGGTCTCTCTTGATTGCCCTTGGACTTGTTGGAACTTCATCACTGCCTACATGAAAAATCAATAATGGATAATAATCTGAGGACCACACCAGAGTAGAAAACTTTCTTTTGACATCTCTAACCTGGAACCCAGGGAGGCCGCAGACGTACCTATGAAGTGCGTACACTCTGCATATTTGGCCTTCTGTTCCCTTCAGAAAGGGATCTCCTACAATAATGACCTGTCTTTTTTTTTCTTTGTGGAAGCAGTTTTGGTGCAGGGCATAGGCTGACTTAAGCTCAGCAACACCTCCAAGCCATTAAATGCAATGAATCATTGTCCTCAATATAGTTGGTTCTACTTGCAGAGTCTCATACCTATTACACAAGGGCACCTGGGAAGGTGGGGTAGTTACTGAGGAGATGCACCTACTGCACTGGACAGGAACTTGTTACCATTGCTCCTTATCCTTTAGGTCATTGTGTTCAGCCACGGGTGGAGAGAAGACAGGGAATACTCTATATCATGTGTCCCGTCTGCCTGTTGGACCTGTCTAAGGGAAGGTAAGAAGTAATTCCAGTAGCCTATCTCCCTCTTCCACTCATCCTACTCACCTCCTCCTAGAGCTCTGTCACTAAACAGAGAATTTCCTCTACCTAGGAGCACATCCCACAGGTGTGCTCACTACTGTCATCCTGTGCTGGCATAAGAGTAGAGCACACCCTTCAGAGAGACAGGTAGCAGCAGTGTGTTTCCACTGGAACTCTGTCTGGGAAGCTGCATTGGTTTTGGTGAATGCTGAGCTCAGAGATGCCACGGCCTTCTGCTGGGTGGATATCATCACTCCCTTGTCAAGCTGTCAAAGCTTCAGGGCCATCCCTGTGAGCCCTCCCCAACAAACTGATTAGAATCAATATAAGCAATCTTACAGAGAATTAAGTCTAGGATAATAATATTTGAGTCTTATTCTACAGACTTGTTTGTTTCTTTAAGAAGTGTGAATAAATACCACTTAATCTTTCTAGATTTTATCCACAAAGTTCCCAAAGAGTTTATACTGAGCCTATTGATAATTTTGCATCTGCATTATATAAATACATGTTCCAGGATTGTTGCAGTTACTGTAGGAGGAAGAAGAATAGAAAACACACACTGTTCCTCATGAAAAATATGTTTCTATTACCCAATTTTTGAATGTTAGTATTTAATATTTTTGGCTAACATATGAGAAACACATGCAACATCAGGAAGTATTAAACAATATTCTCCAAAGGGTCACAGATACTGTTAATCTGATCTTTAAATTTTAATGCACATTCTAGTTTAATAAACAGTCAATCCTGTTTAAAAAAAAAAATAAAATAAAAATGTTTTAATAGACTTTCAGGGTAAAGTGAGGCTGTGTTAGCATGTGAAAATGTAGTGGTTTAACACCTGTAGGTAGATCTACCATGCTGTTCTCTCAATCCACCTCCTGAAAAGGACAGAGGAGAGAATATGATGAAAAAAGGCTCATGAGTCGAGATAAGGACAGGGAGTTCACTCGCCAATTACCGTCAGAGGCAAAACAGACTCAGCATAGGAAGATTAATGTAATTTGTTGCTACTAATTATAGACTAGAGCAGTGAGACCTAAAAGCAAACTAAAAACACATTCCCTCAGTCCACTCTCTTCTACCTTCTCCCCTCATGTGGTGTAGAAGAATGAAGAATGGAGGCTGTGGTCTGTCCGTAACACCTTGTCTCTGGTGCTCCTTCTTCCCCTGTTCCAGTATGGCATCCCCACCATGGGTTATAGTCCTTCCTGAACTTATCCTACATGGGCATAGAGGTGCAACCAGCATCACTCTGGCTCATCTTTGGCCTGTGATAGGTCCCTTTTGGAAGTGGCTAGAACTGGCTCTGATCTCACATGGGACAGCCTCTGAACTCTTCTCGCAAGGGGCATCCCTGAAGCCCCACTATGAACACCTTACCACATAAACCCAATACAGAAAGGCATAGGTTTTTGTTTGTTTGTTTTTCCAAAATGGTTCTGGAATATATGATAACTTGTTTTGAGATTAACAGAATGGGTGACTACCGTTTCCTAACACCTGGCCCAAACCTTCCCTGTCACAGCTCCATGCCATTCCCTTGGGTACTATTGCTGGTCACCAGAGAAGAAATCAGCACCTCCCCTTCCACTCCTGTCTTGAGGAAGGTGTAGACGGTGATGAGGTCTCTCTTCAGTGTTCTCTTCTCTAATCTGAACAACACAAACTACCTCTGCTGCTCCTCGTAAGTTTTTCCCTCTAGACCCTTCACCGTCTTTGTTGGTCTCCTTTGGACACTCTTTAGTTGTTTCGTACCCTTCTTCTACTGTGGTGCCTCAAACTGCTGACTCCTATTCAACTCGCCATTGACCAGAACCCCCAGCTCCTTTTCTGTGGGGCTGCTCTCAAGCCTCTCATCCCCCAGTCTGCATATGTATTTGGGATTGCACCTTCCCAGGAGCAGAATCCAGCACTTGCTCTTGTTAAACTTGATACATTTGATGACTGCCCGGCACTCTAGTCTTTCAAGATCTCTCTGCAAGGCCTCTCTACCCTTGAGGGAGTCAACAGCGCCTCCCAGTTCCGTGTCATCAGTTTAATGTTGCTTACTCAAAACACCTTCAAGTCCTATATCCAAGTCATTTATGAAAACATTGAAGAGAACTCGACCGAAAATGGAGCCCTGGGCAACCCCACTAGGGGCTGGCCAGCAGCATTATGAAACCCCATTTGCCATAACCCTTTGAACCTGAGCCTTCAACCAATTTTTCACCCATCATACTATGCATTTATCTAGCTGTAGGCTGGACTTTTTGTCCAGAAGGACACTGCGTGAAGCAGTATCAAAAGCTTTGCTGAAATCCAAAAAAATGGCATCAACTGGCTTCCATAGGTAACTAAATGGGAAACCTTGTCGTAAAAGGAAATGAAGTTCATTAAGCAGGACTTTCCCCTCATAAACCTGTGTTGTCTATGACCGATGACCACGTTGTCCTTCAAATGTTTTTCAGTAACTCCTAGAATAATTTTCTCCATAGTTTGACCTGGCACTGAGGCGAGACTGAAAGGCCTATAATTACCACATCTTGGGCACAGTTTTGGACAGCTTGCTGTAGGTGGCCTTGCTTGAGCAGGAGGAATGGACCAGGTGACCTCCAGAGGTCCCTTCCAACTTGAGCTGATCTGTGGTTCTTTTTTTGGAAAATGCTTCCCAAATGTGTGGCAGCAGTGCACTCAGTACCCTATGTCCACATTCCCCCACAAAGTGCTGCACAGGCAGTCACGGACAGAGCGTTTGTTAATATGAGCAATTTATTGGCATCTGCATAGGCTGAAGCTCCTGAAGGGAATGGACTCTCTCCAAGAGGCTGAGTGGTCACTGCCTGGCTGCTAACAGTTGTCTCTGTTGCAAGTCTCCACACATCTTCCTCAGCTGCCCAGGACCCCAGATACGGTTTGGCTGCAGAGAAACTGTTCAAGGACAATTCCCACTTCCTGTTGAGCAGTGTTTTCTATGTGTCTGATGTGCTCAGTCCTGAGGCACCAGTACCCATGGGATGTCTGGGACAGGCAGATTCTTCAGCTTGGCCCTTGGCAGGCACACTGAAGCCCATCAGCGGGCCTCAATAAACTCAATTTTGGGAGTTCTTCAGTAACTCCCAGAATAATTTTCTCCATAGTTACACTTGGCACTGAAGGGAGACTGACTAGAGGGAATAGACTCAAGTTGCGCCAAGGGAGGTTCAGGTTGGAAATTAGGAGACATTTCTTCTCAGAAAGAGCAGTCAGGCATTGGAACGGGTTGCCCAGGGAGGTGGTGGCATCACCATCCCTGGGGGTGTTCAAAGAGAGCTCGGACCCAGTGCTCAGGGACATGGTTTAGTGGGTGACATTGGTGGCAAGGTAATGGATGGACCAGATGATCTTGGAGGTCTTTTCCAACCTTATTGTTTCTAGGATGTGAGCGTATTCTATGATGTAATTACCACATCGTGGGCATGGTCTTGGGCAGCCTGCTCTAGGTGGCCTTGCTTGAGCAGGGGGAAAGCCCGCATTCCCCCACAAAATGCTGCACAGACAGTCACGGACAGAGTGTGTGTTAACACAAGCAATTTATTGGCATCTGCATAGGCTGAAGCTCCTGGATGGAATGGAGTCTCTCCAAGGGTCTGGGTGGTCGCTGCCTGGCTGCTAACAGCTGTCTCTGTTGTGCTGCTGGAGAAACTGGTGTTGTGCAGCTGCGCCGTGCTGCTGGTGAAACTGTCTGTGGCCTACTCCAGATTCACGAAGGTGTCCGAGTCATCTAGCTGCACCCCAAGTGTGATCTCAATGGAGAGGGTGCTCTCAGAGGCATTGGCCAGCCTGAGCTTTCAGGAGCAGTGGGAGGGCAGCACCATCAGGCAACAGTGGCGCGACTGTGGCAGAAGCTCCCAGGCTGCTTTCACCAAGGCCTGGAACCAGCAGATGGTTTCCTCCACATTCAGGTGGGAGCCGGTGCAGAGGGTGTGTAGCAGGCTGGGCTCCTGTCTTCTCCACAGCTCGTCCTCAGGGTGGTGGCGGAAGCACAGCATGTCCCCCACCAGCCACTCCCTCGCGCAGGTGCACTCCAGCTCCACATGCAGGCAGGAGTTCCTTGCTGGTGTCTCCCCTGCGGTGCCCAGCTCTGGGTGGAAGGCGTGCCTGGGGGGAGGCCTCAGGAGCACGAGCAGGCAGTAGAGGACGTTGTCTTCCTGGGCACTCCAGCCTTCATAGAGGTAGCCCACACCAATGGCCGGCCGCAGCCGTGGCTTGAAAAGACAGTTCCTGGAGAGTCCTCGACAGGTAACAAGAAGTTCGTCCACCAGCTCCTCCACCACCTTGCACTTGTCAGCCATGTACAGTGCTGGCCACTGGGTGCAATTGGCCCAAACCCTGCCCAGATCCCAGGTGTCATCAGAGTCACTGTCTTTGTCCGCATCAGTGTTGTCCTCCTCCTTCCTTGTAGAGCTGCCCTGCTTGCTGCTGCTGTCTCATGGCTCCTTTTCCTGAGCCACTGTCAGAGCCCAAAGAGCAGAAGGAGCTCAACCAAGGCCCAAAGCTGCCACTGCTGCAAGGCAGTGAAGAGCAGAGCTCCCAGGGCCACTCCGCTCTGCTCCTGGCTCCTCTCCTCCATCTCTTGCAGCAGCCAAGACATGCCCTGACTGAGCTGCTCTGCACGCTACTGCGTGCACTCGTGCACATCTGCATCTATATGATCGTTCACCAACCACTGCTTCTGGGCAATGCCCAGCACAGCCAGGGTGAGGAAGATCAGCCAAGCCATGTCCTGCAGGAGGTGCAAGCTGCGCTCACCCACGGCACAGGCCACAGTGTGGTGGCTCTGCCTGCTGCTGGCCCTGATGACAGCTCCCCTGCTGTGACTCGTCCTTTGTGCTGTCACAGGCACCACAGCCGCATCACAGCAATCCCCCTCGCCTCCCATCTCTAAGTTTGTGTGAAGGTCCTTGCAGCTCTTGGACATGAGAAGACTTATCATGTCACACATAAGGTACCTAAATCAGTGACAAATTTCATCTTCTCTTAATATGTGATGCAAAACATACTTGCTCTTACTCCTTCAGATATAAATATTTCTTGAATTGCTTTGTGATAAATTATCAAGGTGAAAAGAACATCTCCTGGTGAATATTGCAGAACTAAATAGAGAGAGTGAAAATAGAGAAAATGAAAACATGTATCAGTTCTGGATGGCTCATACTTTAAAGAGCAACCACAGGCATCATCATCTAAACTAAAACAGTATTTGTACTACTTTAGAAGTTTTTTGCACAACAGCTGAATTAATTTTTTTCAGGGTGGTGTTACATTTTCCTTGCCATTCTTTGCAAAGTAGTCAGTAGTGATTTTAACTAATCTCTCCCAGTAATGCTGTTTTTCTTATCTTGATGGTGAGAGTAGAAGATATTCCAATGGTGTTCTTTATAACCTTTAAGACTGTTTAGTGCAAAGGAAAACAAATAGGTATAACAGAACAGTCATAATACTTGACCTTAATCAAATTATTTAAAGATAAAGCTGTAACATAACATATGGAAAAAATAAACAAAACAAAAAAAAATATCCAGTTCTGTGTCTCTGAAGAGCATACACTCCATTTGGAAAGAAGAAATATCTCATTCAGTTCTAGGAAGTTTTTCAAGTAGACCAACAACAACTGAAGAAAAAAATCATCTTTTGCTGCAGTTATTAGACAATTCAACCAACATCGCTGGCTGGGATGAGAAGACCCAAATATTATTAGTTTCTATATAAAATCAAAAAGAGGATACCTGCTGAATAGCAAATTCTTTATTTACATAACAAAAGAGAAGCAAGCAAAATAGGTTGATAGTCTTCTTAACTTGAAGTTACTGATCTAGTAAGATGATAGTAAGATATTGATACAAAGCAACTGTTCTTCCACGTGCCTGGTGATAGGATGAGGGGGAATGAGCTAAAGTTGCACCAGGGAAGATTTAGGTTGGATATTAGGAAAAACCTCTTTACCAAAAGGGTTGTTAAGTGTTAGAATGGGCTGCCCAGGAAAGTGGTTGAGTCACCATCCCTGGAGGTCTTTAAAAGACGTTTAGACGTAGAGCTTAGTGATATGGTTTAGTGGAGGACTTGTTAGTGTTAGGTCAGAGGTTGGACTGGGTGATCTTGGAGGTCTCTTCCAACCTAAATGATTCTGTGATTCTGTGGTACAAATGAGACAGATAGAAGATACATGCAAATTGCATGTATTTGTTTTGGTCTGCATATTCAAAAGTTAAAATCTCATACATAAGTAAATAGCAAGAACAGAGTATTCTATTCCTTTAGAAGAATGCTGTAATTTTTCATTTAATTTTTGGTCTTTTCAAAAATACTTGTGGAAGGCCAATTACTGTAAACATATGCTTGACACATATGCAGAAATACACCAATTTCAGGTTTTCTTTCATTATAAACATTGCCATCATTCAAAAACACCAAAAGGCAAATGATAGTCATTCATAAGTCATGAATTCAGTAAAAGAAATTGTTAAAACACGTTGTAAATAATGAGTTTGTAATGCCCTTTTCAGGCCACTTTAGAATACTTAACAACCTCTCGTTCACTTCAGTTTTGTAGGTGTCAAAGTTGACACAAGTGGGAAGTCCACTGATTGTGGTTGGTTAGTTATCTTGTCTTTATTTCCAAAACTGAAAATATGTCACAGTACTTCTAAAACAAACAAATAAACAAACAAAACCCCTAGGAGTAATAAGATATATGTAGAAATTGTTAAAAAAAATGCAACAATAACATGGCAGTTTGTGATTTATGTCCTGTCTGGAGACCAGGGACAGACCTAAATCTGTATTATATGAAATAAGGTAAATAAGGTAAAATTTGCACTATCCTGAGAGCAGTTAAGTACTGCAGTGGGTTTCCTGAGAGGCTGTGAGCTTCATCTTGCTAGAGCAGAGAATTGGACTAGCTGATCTCCAGACATTCCAACATAAATTATTTTATGAGTCTACGTAATACAGACTAATAGTATTCCACAACATTTTGCATGCTGTTCAATTTAAAATAACACTTTTTAACAGACGTTAGTCATCTTTAAACTACAAGATTGAAAGTATTTTGTTGATACTGTTCTAATCTTCAGTCCCATATTATTCTAATGAACTCTCTTTTTGGCTTCTTTGTGACCATTTAAGTTATGTCAAGAGGCTCCCTGGATTCATGTGTTGCTTGGCAACTCCATAGTGCATAAACAGTTTAGATGCAATTCCTTTCAAAATGATGATTAACAATTCTGTGCAGGAATAACAATGCATTAGATGATAAGATGTTGCTGTTTGAATTTCTATTGTTCTAACTTCACCATCCTTTTGCTTATCTTTGGAATGTAGTTGGTTGGCAGGAAAGAAAGACTGCAATCTAATTTCTGTAGAGCTTGAATTAGATTGAATCATAAAAGAATTACACTTCAACTATTTTGAAAGTAAGCCTAATGAGAGGACCAAAAAAAAAATTGTGGGAAAAAAAGACCTAAGGTAAAAAAGAAAAGTATGCCTCCTAAGATTCAATGTGACTCAAGAGAATAAAGGAGAAGGAAAGAAGGATTTTGATGATGCAAATCATGTGTTTGTATGACATTGTCACAGAGAAGCAAGTTTGGAACTGTTCTAAAAAAGGCTATAATCCACTATATTTCTTCTCAAATTCTGGTCGAGTAGGTATTTTTCAGTTTGATAAGCAGGCTGAAAAAGTAAAAATTAAAAAAAAAATAAAAAAAAGGAAAAAAAAGTTGTTGGGGGCTTATGAAATATTTTATGCTGAAAATATTAAAGCAAATTCTTTAGACACTGTCATATTTTTCCTATAATTCTGGAGAGCAGAATGAAGAGACAAGATGAAATTATTTATCACAGTCACAGTCACGGTTGCTAAAATTTAAGCCTCTTGCAAAATTACTCTTTACTTAAAAATGCTTGATATCTGTGTTTGTATTAGCAAAGAATAAAGAAAATGCTAGATTATAAACCTCTCCAATTATGTATATATATTCTTCTCTTCTAAAATTACTGAATAGCTTTTCTTCCACACCCCCTTTTTTGTCCTTTCAAGGTCACGGTTATTAAATTAAGCTAGTGTTTAATTTTTAAGCTGTTTCCCGTTTGATGTAGGAGCAAACTGTATGTGTGAAATAATAATTTCCCTGCTAGTCAGAAGAAACTTGATTTAATTGGCTTTTATCCCGAGTCATATCATCAAACTTCAGTAAGATTCATACTTAATTATTTACAGGGTATTATCCTGTTGCCTCCAGTTCACAATCTTACACATTTAGATCTCAGTGTATAATATTTTAACAATTTCTGTTTCTAGCATGGAGCAGGTATGGACAGTTTGATGTTATATGCAACCTTTCAACAAATATTTTCTCTTTTGTAAAGTTAGTGGCAATGAGAAGTGATAGTGTGGTGTAAGTGTCTCCACCTCAACTTTATTTTAAAAGTTTAGGTTTAACAAAGTAGAAGTAACTGTAATAAAATCTCCCTGAAAGAGCACAGTGTGTCTCCTCCATAGTTTTCATCAGTGCTGATTCAGAAAGTGGTGACTGCCTCAAAGGGCGGTCTCTTTAGAAATTTAACAGTGCGGTTCAGAGAAAACAGCCACGAGGGTTACAAAGATTCAAACACCACTGGGCCTAGTAGGGAAGCTATTATAATTGGCTTTCCACTGCTATCCTTAGCTATAAGAAATGTGTCACTATTAGAGATTCTTGGACCCCTTGTGGGCTGCAAGAACATTTGGAGATAAAAAATGACAGAGCAGAGGCCTGGAATGCATGCAATAAGAATTGCAAAAAAAAAAAAAAAGCTCTATTGCAACTGGATAGAGCCAAATTACAATGTTATGCTCTAACATTTTGCAGCAGCAAGGAGGTATTTGGAAGAGCTATAGAAGTTTCATCTGTACTGTCTTTCTTTTAAAGACATTTCCCAAACTGAATATTCTCAATAATTATCTATCGCATTATTGCAAAAGTTATACTGTATACAAGCAAATATATCAAATGAAGATAAATGTGTATGTCATAGCTATCCGTGATTAGTACTTTACTTGAAGAATCACAGTAATAGTATCAAGTACATGCTCCCTGAAACAAAAGATCAGCAGCTAAGTCTTTGGATAAATGGGAAATGAGGATACACTGCTTCCACTACTGCTACTTCTACTAGTACTACTGCTGCTGCTGTTGCTGCTGCCGCTTCTTTTGTACGGTTATATCTGGGCATGATTAAAATTCTCTTAAGACAGTACTAAGCTGATCAGAAGTACTTTTTGTGGAGGACTGTATCATGCCTGTCAGTGTTCCAGAAGCATTTGGATAAGTCCCTCAATAATATGCTTTAACTTTTGGTTAGCCCTGAAGTGTCAGGGCATTGGACTAGATGCTCTCTGAAAGTCTCTTCCAACTGAACTATTCTGTTCTGTTCTGTTCTGTTCTATTCTAATAACCACAACATTTTTCTCTTCAACCCAGAATAGTCTTATAATGTATGAAGGAAAGAGTTTAGGAAGAAAAGTCTTGGGCCAAAACTGGAGCATTTTAGCTAAAACAAGAGTCTACATTTAATAGTAAATAATATACTGCAAAGACTGACACAAATGTTAGTACAAAAAGCAATTTATCTGTTTAAGGGTGAGATTCTATGACAAAAACATAAAACTGCTTAGTATTATTTTACCTAATTTTGACTTCTGTCAGGGGAGTCTGCAATCTTCAGTTAGACAATATGCTCCCTGTCAGTATCAGTGTATTTTATTTGTTCTTTGGTTGTACATATATTTTCCTTTAGAATATAGTGTATCCTGGTGAGATGTTTCAGAAGAAGGGAAGGTTATTCTCTCCTTGAAAATCAACTAAGTACACATAGAGGAAGAAAGACACGAATGTATAGGGTGTGGCTACAGCAGAATTGATGAGAATCACCAGGAGAAACTAAGAAACTGCAGCTCCAGCATAGGCTAAAACAAAAAATTCAGTAGGCACCTTAAGTGATTCCAACTTATAAAATGACTGAGTTAATTAAAAACAAGCCTGAAAGCAGAGACTCACCCTACGAATTCACAATAAACAAGCAGAAAGTTGCCTATAAACCCTTTTTTCAATTTGTGTTCCTACCTTAGCTCCTTACTTAAATCTTTCTCCAGTTATGAAGCAGTCTAAATCATTTTCTGAGAGCTCCCTACAAACAAAATAGGTAAATCTACTTCAAAACTCTTGCTGACTCAAGGTGTAGTTAGAGTGATTAAAGACATATATCTACATGAAGTTGTACAAACAACTGAACTTCTGTTCCCTTTCAGCCTGAAAGCTAATTGAATTATGTACTTCTGACTTTATCCTGTGTTAATAAGCATATGAAAAAGTTATACTTTTTTTTTTCTCTTTTTTTTTTTCTTTTTCCCGCAACAAATTTGGGTTGGCTTAACTGTCCTGCTTATCTTGGAATACAGAACTGATTAACTATATTTAGCAACATAAAATGGTCTTCTAGACAAGCAGAATGGCAATTTATTGAGCAGAAAGTTGCCCAAACTGGCTATCATGGAGGATTTGACAATTTTACTCAGCACTATAAGGAGAAATAACTTTATGCTCAAGTTTAAATGCCAGCACTTTATTTTCAGAGAGGAATAATCTTTCCTGTTTCCCATTTAAAGCACATAAGAATGAGGAATCAGTAATACAGCCCTACCTTTTACTTAAGAATTACATCTTACAGCTCTCACTCATGTCATGAAAAATCTACATCAGATTTTCTAATTAATCTAATAAAGTTCAGATAGCATCATTAAACTTTAAAAAGTATTACCTAACCACATAGTCCATATCATATAGGCAGTGACTAAATTACTTTTAAAGATGTTTCTCTTTTGCATTTTAAAATAAAAAATGGACTAGATAGTGATATAGAATTAATTTGGTTCTTAAATTTAACTATTAGGACAGGCAGCTAGGATAGCAGAACCCAGGTTTTTCAGTTCTGAATTCCCTACTTGCTGTTTTATCAGATGATTTAAACATAAAGTGCACAAAGCATCCACTTGAGCACCAGCTGGACTCTAGCCTTCTCTTTTACTAATTGGGTTCCCTTACTGCAAATTAAGTGGTTTGTCTTATGGTGAATCTTAATTCATCCACAGTTAAGCATACTATTCTTAATAACTTATCACTTACCCCAAAAGTTTTTTTTACCCAGGACAGAGCACACTTCTGAGGATTTCGGTGGATTTAATTCTCTCTGATTGAAGAGGGTATTTAAACTGGATATTGCGTTCCTTAATAAATGCTGTTTGTGAGGTATAGTCTAATATGGAAGCACTCATTCCTGCAGATATGTTTTTAAAAATGACAGTAGATAATGCCTTTGTGCAACATGAAATTCAATAAAGTTTCACTGAGGCTGGTTACCAAAAAGGATTTATATCTTTTCTGTCAGCATATCTTTACCTAGACAGATCATACCATAGAATCATAGAATGGCTTGGCTTGGAAGGAACCTTAAAAATCACCTTGTTCCAACTCCCCTGCCATGGGCAGGAATGCCACCCACTACAGCAGATTACTCAGGGCCTCATCCAACCTGATCTTGAACACCTCCAGGGATGAGGTATCTATCTAACTTCTCTAGGCAACCTGTTCCAGTGCCTCACCACCCTCTGAATGAAGAATTTGCTCCGAATATCTAATCTAAATCTCTCCTCTGTTAACTTAAAATCATTTCCCCTTGTCCTATCATTATCTGACTGAGCAAAAAGTCACTCTCCATCTTTTACATAAGGTCCCTCTAGATACTGGAAGACTGCTATAAGGTCTTCATGGAGCCTTCTCTTCTGTAGGCTGAACATCTCCATCTCTCTTAGCCTTTCTTCATAGGAGAGGTGCTCCAGCCCCTTGATCATCTTTGTGGCCCTCCTCTGGACTCGCTCTAACAGCTCCACGTCCTTCTTGTGCTGGGGGCTCCAGACCTGGATGCAGTACTCCAAGTGGGGCCTCACAAGGGCAGAGTAGAGGGGGACAATCACCTCCCTTGACCTGCTGGCCACGCCTCTTTTGATGCAATCTAGAATCCAGTTGACCTTCTGGGCTGCAAGCACACACTTCTGCCTCATATTGAGCTTTTAGACACCAGAACCCCCAAGTCCTTCATCGCAGCGCTGCTCTCAATGAGTTCTTCCCCCAGACTGTCCTCATGTCTGGGATTGCCCCAACCCACATGCAGCACCTTGCATCTTTCACTTGCCTTTGTCAAACCTCAGAGGTTCACGTGCCCACTTTGCAAGCTTGTCCAGGTCCCTTTGGATGGCATCCGTTCCTTCACACCAGTTGACACAACAGTCAACTGCACAACTCAGCTTGGGGTCTTCTCCAAACCTGTTGAGAGTGCTTTTAATCCCACTGTCTGTCATTTATAAATGGTACCAGTCCCAGGATAGACCCTGAGGAACACCACTTGTCAAGATGATGAAAGAAAAGCATGATGAAAGTCTAGGAGCTGCTGACTGACTAGTTCTTCCAACAAGGCATCATGGGGCAGAATTACCTCCCTAATTACCTCCCTAAGAACTGAAGGATGATCATTTTGGAATGTTTGGTATATGAGTACCTCACCTAAGACTATTGAAATAAATGGTGCCAAGTGTCAATCCTATTGCAAGATACACTCTTTCTTGGTAGGTAGGGGAGAAACAACTACTTTAAGAATCACGGGGATTAGAATGAGTATTAGAAGTAGGAGTAGAGGATTAGAGACTATTAGAATTATGCATATTAGATCTGAGTTGGATGGCAGCCTGCCAAGACATGTACAAATGAAGGTGATTCTGATCAGTAAGTTAGATTCCCTCTTGAAATGTAGTGTACAAAACTGAGGTTCATATGAGTATAAGGCATTTTCTAGGTCAGGCAGCAAGTTGTGGAAAGTTTTCATCATCTCATTTTGGAGATGAATACTTGAGTTATGTTAATTTTTGGACTTATTTTAGCATTCACTTTGTCACACACACACACACACACAAAAGGAAAAAGAATTATCTGCACTAATATCCATGTAAAGTAATCAAAGATTACCTTTATATCAAGTCTGACAGCTGTGCCACTTCAAATACAAAAACAAAAATTGAAAACTTGTAAGGTTAATCATTTATATTTCTACTATATATATATATATATATAAATTCTCAGTATAAAATACATGTTTTTTTCCACTTAATGCAAAGATAGATAGATAGAGATTGTTTATCTATGAATATGTACTGTTAGTACTTCATGATAACAACTTTGGACGACAAGAAACATGCAAGATGGTATATCAGACCAGAATTCCTTAAGATTATTCCACTTAAAGGTCTGTTTCACCTACCTCAAAGAACTGACTTGCTCTAGATATGAAATTTGTACACTTTATTTCAAATAGAAGACCAGTAAATATAAAGTGCAACCTTGACAATGAAAAAAAAAATATATTGAGTTTTCATTTAGAAAGGTAAAAACAGTTTTGTGCCTGATCAGCCACTCTCAACATGTAATAAAAGAGTGTTTTGCACTACAGTGATCAATATGCTTAGTCTATTATTTGACTCGTCATATGCATAACTGGAACTAATGCAGGGGTAATCTGATTTTTGAGAAAACAAAGAGGAAAGATTGCCCAGCTGTCTCTTTAAGCAAAATGCAAAGCTCTGCCAGTCCCATATCTCAGAGTCTGTGCTTATGCACTGTCATATTTACAACTTCATTTTTTTTAGTGTAGTTGTTAAGCAACTCTGCGAAATGTGTTGTTGCACAACTGTGTTTTTTGTTTGTTTTGTTGTTGTTGTTGTTTTTCCCTAAGCAGTAAAACAGTCCTGAATTTTTAAGTTTATAAAGGGCAGTTTTAAAGACAGTTATAAAAGCCAGGCATGAGAACATGAATAGACTGATAATGTGTTAAAAGCAGGATATGGCATTTGGATTAAACAGGGTGCATCTTTATCACTTGGTGGCAAAAGGCTAATTAAAATCCAACAGTAAATTAACATCCTAGGAAAGCTAGGAGAGTTTATACAAGTTATCATTACTCTGCACAAGATGACAAAGCTTGCAGTCAAAATTGCAGCTTTCAAGGGTAGACTATGAAATGTGCAGGACCTCTCAGTTAGAAGTAACATGGGAGTAAACTAAATTTAAATTGCCTGACAACGAAAATTGCTACCTCAGGACTTCTCTCTCATTTTATTTATTTATTTATTTATTTTTTCTTTTCATTTTCTCCTTTTTTATTATTATTGTTTAATTATTTTTATTTATTTATGATAAAGAGGTGGTTGAAAACACCAGGCTTTGCAAACAAGACATTTTATTTCTTCAGGCCTTGTGCCTTTATTTAGGCTCACAATAATGTGTGGTACAATGATAATATGTGGTACTGTTCATGAGATAATGCCTGTTAGCACCTTTACACCTTGGTTGTCATACTCTATAGCTGTTATTTGTAGATAATAGGTTATATTCTATGAAGGACTTACTGATGATCACAAAATATACACAGCACAAGCACAGATAAGCGGACTGTTTGCTATGCGAGATGACTTTTCCACAAGAATAGTTCTAGATTTTGCTCACTGACATAAAGCTGTAGTTACTGCCTTCAGGCCAGTACTTATTTGAGTTTCCCATTTTGCAACAAAGAATAGAATTTGGTCCTTAAACGTACAACTTTAATAATAATTCCAATCATTTTGGTAACCTATAATGAGGACTACCAGTAACAAACAAAAAGGTTTAATTTAGATTTAGAGGAAATAAAAGTGTCTGCCTAAAATCACTTTGGTATTTGAGGGACCAGATCATCGAGATGTACTGTGGTATTAAAACCAGGTATTTTGATTGCTACTGGTTGTCCCAGTTATTCTACGCAGGGCCCAGAAGACAATTCTCAGCCTCACAACCCCTGATGGGCCTCACCTGTGAATCCCTGCCCAAGCTCAGGATCAGGACCCCATTTTAGCTCAGCCAGGCCCCAGCAACACTGCAAGGGTTCCTGTGCCCAGCCCCATCTCTGGCTCTGCCTCTCCAGACAGCTTCTGGACAGGCCCATCAGACCCTATCTTACCTCTGGCCTTATCTTTTGTCCGCTTCCAGTGGGACCTCCCCTTAAGCCACACCCTAGTCCTGACTTGCCACTCCTCCAAACTGCTGGGGGCGGTTGGTGATTTTTGTTTAGTATGGTGGCAGAAGCCTTGAGAAACTGTGGTGGGTTTATCATAGCTGTCTGCCAGGTGCCTGGGCTGCTCTCTCCCCCTCCTCAAAGAACAAGGAGGAGGAAATACAATGGCAAATGACTCAAGCATTGAGATAAGGTCAGGGAGATTGCTCAAGAATTGCCATCATGGGCAAAAAAGACTCAGCAGAAGGGAGAGCAATATAATTTATTGCCTATTGCTAACCGACTAAAGCAGTGAGAACCTTAAAGCAATCAAAACACACCATTCCCCCATACACCCACTTCTACTTCCTCCCCCTGAAGCAGCACAGGAGAATGGGGAATGGGGTCAGTCATATGTCAGTCCATAATGTTTTGTCTCTGCCTCTCCTTGCTCCTAACTCTCTTCCTTTGCTCAATTGTGAGGTCCTTCCCATGACACACAGTCATTCAGGAACACAGCATGGGTCCCCCATGGGCTGCAGCTCCTGCCAGACCACATGGTCCACCATGGGCTTCTCTCCACATGTTGCAGTTCCGGCCAAGAGTCTGCTCCCACATGGGCTCTCCATGGACTGCAGCCTCCTTCAGGCCAGATCCACCTGCTCCACTGTGGGCTGCCCTGCAGGCCACAATGTGGAGATCTGCTCTGGCATGGCCCTCCACAGGCTGAAGTGGAACTTCTGCTCTGGCACCTGGAGCAGCTCCTCCCCCTCCTTCATTGACCTTGGTGTGTTCAGGGTTGTAACTCTCACATTTCTTCAGTCTTCTCTGCCAGCTGCTTCTGTACAGTGTTTTTTAGCCTTTCATAAAGGTGTTCTCACAGAGGTGCAACCAGCATTGCACAGTGGCTTTGTTTTGGCCAGCAGTAGGTCTGTTTTGGAGCTGGGTCGAACTGGATCATACTTAATGTGGGGCAGAGCTCTGCTCACTGAAGCCACGCATGCAGCCCCCATCCAATACCAAAACTTTGCCATATAAGCCTAATATAGAAGTGGAGGCAGGATTTCCCATAGATGAGCACAGGGATGGTCTGGTAAGAGGTAGAGTACAGGGTTGGCACTAGCTAGTTTAAAAATAAAAAATAAAAAAGTCCTGATGTTGGACAAAACTAATTCTAGGGGTAACACAGAGAACAAAGATATAGTATTTAGCATACATAAAAGCACCGTCAATAGTAAATATAGGTATAACCCAAAGCTGTAGACCAGATGTAAAAGAAAAAGATGTAAAAGCATGATAGCAGACGTATAAATAATCCTGGGAGGTAAAAACTAAGAAAAGAAAGAAGAAGAAATCATCAATGTGAAGTTCCTATTCCTCCAAGCAAAGAACTGCAGTTATTGACAACTCACTAATATCCCACTAACCATCAACACCAGCATGTAATAATTCACTGAGAAGTGCAGTGGAAGGGTGAGCATAACACCAGGAAAAGGGGTAGAAACTAAGAAGTGCGTGAGTTGCAATTATCAAATGTTATTGCTATTATTGAGACTGAGCACTCTACCTACATTATAATTCTTTGTTTCTCAGAAGTAATTAGATCTAGACTAATGATTATTCTTGAATTAGATTGTTAAGATTACCATTACTTAATGATTACCATTACATTAAGAATAATCTCTTGGCTTTACTTCATGAATATAAGTTGCCCTTCCTCTTTGCCTATAAAAAGAATTTTGAACACAATATGTTGTTCAGCTAATTTGCATATTCATATTTACACTGTTAGGCGTTGGAGGCTTCTATCTGCAACTGAAACCTTATTGTTATGACTGTACTAAACATTGAACAGTAAGAGGCAGTGGAACTTAATTGTTTCTACTGCTAAATATTAGATAAAATTCCTGCTATTGTTTAAGCGTGGGCAAGCCACCATTTTTCCAGATACTCAAAGACATTAATAGTTCAGGATTTCAATGGAAAGCAGACCTTATCCACTGAGCATTTTGCAAGCAGCTATACAGTTTGGACAGAAAAAGAGTAATAGAATAAACCATTCATGACCCTGAGACCAGAGATTCAGTTATCTGTGATCTGAGGTCTACTTTGGTGCAGTCCAGCTGCGTAAACCAAATTTTATCACAAAGTTGTTGAGATGTAAGGCAGTACATAAACTAAAGTCATATAAGATAAGAATAGTAAAAATACTGACAAAATACCGCTATTATGGAGATATAAATTATAGGTCAGAGCTTTAAGAAGAAAGATACTGACAAGAAAAGGTTTAAAAACCTAAGAAAAAAAATAAGAATAGAAAGAATAGAAAGAATAGTAACACAGAAATATCAAGGATCATCCTGTTCCAAGGAAAGAACCATAACTCACCACCTCACCTAACTGGCACATGCCTGGCCACAGATGTCTCATCCAAAGTGCTAAGCATGTTAATGTTTAGCTTAGTACCATGCTACTTCTAGCTAACTACTGTACGTATTTGCCAATAAATAATTGTTGTGACAATAAATAATTCTTAAGTTGTCTAAATCCTGTTTGCAGAGTCTCTTTGTGTATAGTAAAGGTACCTGAAGAAAAAAGACCCTTTTCTGCTATCAGTGCTTGAATTGTTTATCAGTGACAGACTGTTTTCTCAATATGCTTAAGAAAACATGGCTCCTTAGCTAGGTTACTTCCAACCTACCTATTACAATAATTTCAAAACCACATGTAGAGCCACTAAAGCTGTAAGGTTCCAACTTGACAGCCAGAGCAAATCCATTGCTTTGTGTGCTCACAGTAAAACCTACGCCCCATGTATGTTTTCTTAGTCTGGCTTGACCCTTACAAAGGAGGTGGATATTACAGAGTGAGGTTAGTTTAAGTGAGTTTTAAAGCTCTTGCTGTCTGATGAGTCTGGCAATTAGTGAAAATATGGTGGTAAGTTTGTGACACTGGAGCTCAAACTGAAAATCTGTCATGTATGAACTACTAAAATGAATTAGATACCAAAAGCTTTTAATTCCTGCTGAGCTGTATGTAGCTCAAACCCTACAGGTGAGAGATTGTCTTCTTTATTCTTCTTTATTATTAATAAACTCCCAGTAAGTCATAATTTAATAATCATTGGTTAAAAAAAAAAAAAAACAACAACCTACTAGAAGAGGTAAATTCATCAAATCAAATTTACTTCATTTTGGAGATTAGATAGGCAGGCTTGTTAATTATCTGGGCACAAAAATAAAATCTCCCACGTATCTCCTATAAACATATTCAGTTATCCAATGCTCTGCTATAATTTTCTAAAGGGATAGCTCCCTTAACCAAACAGGAATATTAAAAATGCAACCAGCCAAATATGAACAGAAAATCCATATATGTGCATATATATATATGTATACTTAATGCAAAATACTGCAGATTAATTCAGGGATTCAGGTCTGGAAACCACATAAATTAAATGTGTATAAAGAACGTTTGTTGAAAAAATAGTCTGTGTGTTCTCTTCCCATTTCAGGAATTACTAGAGGGAAAAATTCTTAGACATTACAGCAGAGCACTGGAGAATGAATGATTTCTTATGCAGATAATCTGTTATTTTGATTTTACACATTATATAATTGAGACATCACATTCATGATCTATATATGCCTTACAGAGATTCCTTTCATATTAGAAGGTATGTGGTTATTTATTTTCTTCCACAAAAGGGAATTACAATGGAACTAATTAAGCTACATATTTTATTAATGAATCGAGAGCACACACTCCATCTGCCATCATAAGAACCAGGGAGGCTTCTGTTATATTTTCAAAATGCAACATAACAGGCTTTCAGGTTAATTGATCAATTTGAAAGAAGTCTCACGACAATTGTGTTGTCTTGAACATGGTAGCTGGTCAGTAGAATACACCATCATTACTGCTGGAATGTTTTATAGGGCTTGTCTCCATTTCCAACTAGGTATAAAAAAAGATAGTATGCTGTTGTATTTACTAATATGAGAAATAAGTTTTTAAAACTGCATGAAGTTACCTAAATAGATAGGGAATACCTCAGTAGTATGAGAGTAGCTGTAATTCCTTTCAAGCATACAAAGTTAATTGATCTTTTTCTTTGTTTGGTTTAATGCTTGCCTATTAGGAAAACTAAGGGTGGGTTGCAAAGGTCCTTCAAGCTGACATCATATATTAGCTGGGAACCTGACCTCAACATTATACATGTTTCTTTAAAGCAGAATGCATGCCCTTTCTGTTGATCCCCGTTTCCCTTCCCAGTAATATGAATACCAAATGGAGGCATGCAGAAAATTTCCTCAAAACCTGTAGAACCCAGTGCCTTGCTGTGCCTCTGTGGAGAGCTGACACTGAACACTGAGGAGGAGGACTATCACACTGATTTTTTTTTGTAGTAGAGCCATCTGTAAGAAGCTGCTCCCAAAGGCCATCTCTTTATTGATGAATAAACTTTTTTTTAACTTGGACTAACATTATTCCCTATAAGGAAATATAAATATATATATTTAAGTATTATGTACCAGCATATTTCTTAGAGACGTTTTTATGAATCAAGATTCCTTCAGTGCTTCACATCATTCCTCTTTAAATGTCTGATATGGTGACAGAGATAATAGTGAAAAGAAAGGACTCTTCTACAACCCAGAAAGACACAATTTTTTATATCAGGTAGAAGTAGAGAATCTGC
>NC_089873.1:163060000-163177500 GCF_040182565.1 Anser cygnoides | reverse complement strand
AATCTGAATCAACCCTCTTTTTTAGTTTAAAGTCATTACTGCTTGTCGTATGACTATAATCCCTGACAAAGGGTCCCTTCTCAGTGTAGTGGGTTTACATGGCAAGGTTTGGGTAATGGGGGCCATAGGGGTGGCTTCTGTGAGAAGAATCCAGAAGCTGCCTCATGTTAGATCAGGACCTCGCTGCAGGCCAGAGCCAAGCCAATAAGCGATGTTTTTTGCACTTCTGTGAGAGCATATTTAAGAAAGGGGAAAAAAACAACCAACCAACCAACCAACCAACCAAAACTGCTGCTGGGACAGCATCTGGGAGAGAGAGGAGGGAGAAACAGCCCTGCAGACACCAAGGTCAGTGCAGAAGGAAGGGGAGGAGGTGCACCAGGTGCAAGAGCAGAAGTTCCCCTGCAGTCTGTGGAGAGGACCAAGGTAAAGCAGGTTGTACTCCTGCAACCCACTGTGTACCATGGCGGAGCAGGTTTCCATGCTGCAGCCCATGGAGAAGCCCACAGTGGAGCAGGTGCATCTGCCCTGAAGGAGGCTTCGGCCTGTGGAGAACCCCCGCTGGAGCAGATTCCAGGCCAGAGCTGTAGCCTGTAGAGAGGAGACCACACAGGAGTAGGTGACCTGGTAGGAGCTGCTGCCCGTGGGGGACCCAGGTTGGAACAGTTTGCTCCTGATGGATGGAGAAGGTAGTTATCATCAACACTCTCCAGGAACCTCCTGGATTGCTTAAGTCCTGCTGTATTGTCCCTCCAACAGACATTAGGGTGGTTGAAGTCTGCCCTGAGTACCAGGGACTGTGAATGTGAGTCTGCTCATGTCTGTCTTGTAGAGGGCCTCATCCGCTTGTTCTACCTAGACTGGTGGCCTGCAGCGGACACCCACTCTAATGTCACCTATCCTTGTCCTTCATTCTTAACCCATAAAGTCCCAGACAGCTTCTAATCCATACCCCAGACAGAGATACATGCATGACCTGTGATCCTGTCACTGACTTTAATAATTTAAATCTGTCTCAACTGATCCTTATATTGTCCTTGCATTTGTTGGAAAGAGGAAGATACAATGATTTCTGGATTATTTCTTTTCATAGTTGCACAAGTATTAACCCACAGTTTTTCCCAATTGTTCTTGATCTTTTGAAATTTTTGGACATGGCATTAAAAGGAAAGTATGTCCATAAACTGATTATTTTCTCCTTTTCATCAAATAACAAAAAGTTGTTTTTGTTTTTGTCCTGTTACTTTAAGTGACTGAAAAATACATTCTCCTTAAAAGTCCTTCCTCAAAATATTTTTTATTACTGACAGCTACATGTTCAAAAGTATAGCTCTGAGCAAGTTTTTTTTTATTATTTTTTTTCTATTTTTTTCCATTTATTTTTATTTTCATTATTTGCTTTTACATTATTTGTACATATTTTTGTATTTCTCAAAGTCTGTTACTTTGGAAGTTAAAGCTAAAGACATTTTACAGGAAACAAACAAACAAACAAACAAAAAAGGATACAGAAGACAATATTTAGAAAACCAGTGAATATAATACAGAAATAGAGAAATACATTGAAAAAATCCTCAGCACATTTTTTTAAAGAATAGATTCAAGCATCATTGTCATAAATAAATAAATAAATAAATCCCAAAGATCAAATGTCAAGCCATAGCTGTGGAACAGATTGTGAATTGATTGTGAATTTTGGGTTATCTGTTTTTGGTAGTCCTCTGGCACTTATTCTCCATCGTCTTGAAAGGAAATGACCATATTGTTTGAGTAGCTGTTATTTTAATGGCATCTCAGTATTTGCTCTGTATTATGAGATGAAATCATGGGATACAATGAAGCGATTTTGAAGACTAATCATTAATATTATAGAATACTTTATTTTGCAAGGTTTATTATGTCCAGGACATCTTATGTTTACAATTTATTTATCATTTTTCAGAAGCTGAAACCCTGCTCCTCTGTGAAACTGTGCTGATTTTCTGGCATAGTATTTTTTACTATTTTTGTCTGGAATAATATTTTTTACATTTTGTTTCTTACATAGTATTTTTTACATTGGAAAAATATTTACATATTTTTTTACAGCTGCAACATTGCAGTCATATAACTATTTGAAACATGCATTTACTAAACTTAAACACTGTCAAACACTCTGCAAATACAACATAGTTTTGGTTGTGATTGCAGAAAAAATATTGAGTCCAGTAATCTCCTTGCTTTTTATGCCTGTACCTCTGTTTGATTAAGTGTAGGAAATCCACTTAAAATAATTACTTTAACCAATATTAGCTATGATATATCCATGATGTTTGACTTCTTAAAAAGACTATTTGCTTATCTTCTAGTGCTGAGTCTGCACCAAAGGACTGTGTTAGTATGCAGTGGAAGAAATAAAATAAGAACTATTTCAGCATCTTTACAAAAATTTTGTAAACTTGCTGATGACATACATGTGGATACGTGCATAAACTAAATCTTCAAATTATATAAATTATAATAACTATAATTTATAACAACTATGTTATCTCTGCCTTTGTCCACTACTCAAAAGGTCCCTTTATTAATGATAAAATTATCTGACATAATAGGGATTTGGACCATCCTTCTAGGTTCATGTTCTAGCTTTTTAATTGATTTAATTAAAAGATTATTAAAGACTATAAGGTTCCATAGTGATTTAATACTTGAAGTTTGCACTGTCAAATTTGTGATGTAGTGTCATTATGGACAGGGAGAAAAGATCTCGGAAACATTAACCAGTGGCAGTCCTTCAACAAGACATGTGAGTTTGCATTTTATTATTTCGTGTTGATTCTGATTTTAGGTTGAATTTTATGATTGGTGCATTAGATGGTGCTGTATTTGTTTTATTTAGTTTTGCTTTATTTTTATCAACACATACGACTATTTCTTCCACCCTATTGAGAATGAAAGTTGCTTACATCTCTTATTCGTTCACAAAATTGTAGGCTTTTCTCTTTCTTTTCTTTGCCTCACCTCATCTTACCTTACCTCCTTTCCCTTTCCCTTTCTTCACCCCCACTTTTTTTTTTCTTTTTTAACTCCTTTTAAAAAATAAGTCAAGTCTCCGGAATGCTCAGTCTTGCTGCTGAACTTTAGATCCTGAAAGAGATTCTATAAAATAATCTATCAATGCAACTTTCTATATAGAAGTAATGTAAACACATTGTCTGAAGTGTCTATAAAGCAAATGTAGTGTGAAATAGGAAGGCATTATAGAACTATATTTCTGAAAGAAATACTGCAAAAAACAACTAAAATAAAGTGGTATCAAATTTTCCACATTTGGATTCTACTTTCTTTTTCTGACATTTTTGCTGTAGAATTGAAGAATCATATAACCTAAAAATAATAATAATAATTAAAAAAATATAAAAAATTCTTGAACAATCCTCATAAAATGATAATAGATTATTTTGGTTAAAGTAGTACCAGTAAAGAACAAAGTAGAGCTCAAACTAGGCTTAAAGTTAACCCTGAAAGTTTAGTTTCCCACATTGGTACTGACCTTAATTTCTCTCACATTGTCAGGATAGCTATCATTCTCGCTTTACACTTTTCAGGTATTTGGAAAGCTATTTTTTCCTCTGTCCTACTGTAGCCATTGTTAGGGATTTTACATCTTAAGTTCCACAGTACAAACATAGCAAAAGTAATTTGCTTCTGTGACTCCTGAAGATAGAAGTGAAAAGACATATATGTAATTGAAAGCATTATGATATCTATGTTGTGAGTGGTTTAACAGAAAATCACTGTTCTTCAGTTTTAAACTTTTAAAGCATACAGAAAATACCTTCTGTTAATTTCAACTATTTCTACAAGAAAAAATGACTTGCTAGTTTCATGTTCCTATTTATTTATTTATTTATTTATTTATTTATTTATTTATTTATTGTTTGCTTGCTTGTTTTCATATTGATATATACTGGGGTGTGCAAATCAGGAACCAGAGAAGAAACAGGTAATCTTGACTGCAATCATCTTTTTCAGTGATGTCAGAGGCTAAAATATGTCTTAGTAGATCCTTTTTGTTCATATAATTTTGTCACATTTAAAAGGCATCTATAACAACAACAACAACAAAAATGTTTAGCTCTTTGGGACTAGCTATTTGGCAAGTGTAATCCTTCAGTCTGGCTTTGCTACCAGGAGTATTTCATTGTATATTTCACTGTTTTATTTATAAAATGTAGGTAAAATAAAGATAGCGAACTGCAGAGCTCTGTTGTCTGCCTTTACATTTATATCAAAGTTCCTGTCTATTCCCCTTCTGGCTCTTGATTTCATAATGGTCCAGCTTCAAGCAGTTGAGGCAAATGGATTGTTTTTCATGGTCTGGTAGCTAAGACCATTTTTAGCATGTAGAAGATGTAGGTTAAACATCCTACATCCTGTGTATCAGAAAACTCTGCTATCTAGTTCTTTCACTTCCATTAATCTATTAAGTAAAAAGTAGTCACAAGCTTGGCTGTAGCCCTAACTATATCAAACTTTTTGGTCAGCTCCAACTTAAATATTGGCATCTATCTCTCCAGAACAGTCATGTGTGACTACAGTTAGATGTTCAGGGAGATTTCTGGCTGAGTCAGAAAATGTCCAATGAAATTAGAGATCTATAGCTTTAGGAAGTCTTGGAAAAAAAAAAATTAGGTTGCTGCTTTGGGCTCAGACATCTAACGCTCACCCTAAACTGGATGGGGTTAAAGCAGACTGGAACCTTGTATTGTTAAATGGTGGAATTACTTTATATCAAAAGCACTGGCAGCTGTCCAAGTTCAACAACTTGATAACTAGCTTTGTTCCACCTTTAACAGCTCATTACAGCATGAGAAATGAAACTGCAGAGTTATTCCCTGCCACAGATGGTACTCCCAGGTTGAAATCAGTATATATTAAAGAAATATCATCCATTTTTTCCCCCATATTTTCCCTTTATTTTAAGGAAAATGGCAGGTGATTGATGAATTTTAAAAGAATATGAACTAAGTCCCCAACCTCTAATGGCTATATTGATAAAACAAAATTCATACCTATAAGATAAATTTATTTAATGTTTCTTGGAACAAAACAGTGAAAATAAATTATCATTTTTAGGTAATTCAAGTTTGAAAATAATTAAAACTGTGTGTCATATTACACAAAGCACAGGATTGGTGCTGAATACTCAGAGACTAACCTTGCAGTTTTCTGAAAATAAGCCTTAAAGGATATGTTGTCAATCAAAGTTCTGATTTCTTTATTACAAAAATTCAGATTAGGAGTCATAATTATTGTCCTAATCTGCTATTTTTGCCTTTTGAAGGAAGGTCAAATTTGTACTGGATCCTTTACTCTTAATACCCTCAAAAGGATATGGAGTATATTTTCTGAAAAGAGTGTAAACCTCCTCACTGGCAGGGTGGTACGAGAAGCTGAAAAGTCCTTGACTTAGTGTAAACATCTCTCAGCAGCAACTAAAATATCAGTGTGTTATCAACATCATTCTCATGCTAAATCTAAAACACTGCACCATATCAGCTACTAGGAAGAAAATTAACTCCACCCCAGAAGAAACCAGGACAGTATCCACCCTTTATTCTATACCATCTATGTCATGTGCTTTCTGATACATTCTCACCAGTCACCAGTGTTGCTCCCGTCCTTTGATATACACACGTGTCATTCCCTTAGTCTATGGACCATCCCTTTAAAAAAGTCTATTTAAACGTCCCATTAAAATGTTCATTAATTTTAGTCCAGGACAGTAAACATCATGTGTGGTGTCAGAGTGTTGTATGCTGAAGCCAGCTCGTGTTGCATCACTGCTGCACTTGCCTGATTTCATCAATATACATTCTTCATTAATGTGGGTGACTCTTACTGTAATGCTGTTGATATGACATATAGCAACCATAGTAGTGATGACATACAGCATTATATAGTAATTAACATTGTACAGTTCCAATCATTGGTTATTCCCACCCAAAATCAAATCCCCTTGAGGTACAAATCAGACGTCCCCATCCTTCCACATTACCCAACAAGTGCACCCTTGAGCGAAAGCAATACCACAGGCGGGTTTGCCTTCATCCAAGGCAGGAATAAAACAAACTGACTTTCCCAGCATGTTCTTTATGTGCACTCCAAGGACTTTACCACTCTCTACAGAACATAAAACTTTTGGTTAGTCAAGACAAGAGCTCAATTGGCAGATCCTTTAGTGTTGATGAATGAGGTGTCTTTTAATAAATGGGTATCCCAATGTTTGAATGTCCCAGCACCCGTTGCTCTCACTGTAGTCTTGAGTCCAGGAACAGGGCAGATAGTCAGGTACTTGAAAACAAAATAAAAAACAAAACAAAACAAAATAAAATAAAATGAAATAAATACAATTTCTGATGATTTGACTGTATCATTAATTTATATTACTGTCCAAAGTTGTTCTATAATATGTTCTGACCACAATACACTTAAAGTGTATTGTGCCTTTCCAGAATTAACAAAAGCCAAAAAGTCTATGTATGTTGTGTTTAATTTCAGGGAAAAAAATGTATGGATAACATAAAAATTAGGGAGCTCATAAAGAAGACCATAAACAAAACGTAGGAAAGAATAAAAATATTTTTAAATGTCACGAGCTTTAAAAAGGTACTCTACTAGAGATTCAAAAGCAATTTATACTACTTCAGGTAGAAGTCTGAAAAATGTGTCAAGGGAGGTGTCCTGGATAAATGGTCAGGAAAGGAAGTTACTAAATCTGCCTTCCCAACAAACAAACAAACAAGCAAATAACTAAAATCTGACAAAAAGTAAGACAGGGGGAAAAAAAATAATGGGGAAATGCCAAAAGATTATATAAAAAATAACAGTAAATCATTCTTCAAGCAGATCAGGTGAATAAAGATTGATGGACAGCTTATAAGGTCAGTAGATGATCAAAACCCAAGAAGAGCGCTCAGAAAAGATAATGTCAGAACAGAAAAGTCTTTTGTGCTTCGAGCCACAGTGATGAAGACTCTAACCTCTTCTCTAACATGTTATAATCTCTCTTCTAAAATATCCTTAGGACCAGAAATTGGAATATGGCTGATATGATGACACTACCCTTAAAAGTTTACAGAGAAGAGACAGGAAACTACAGACAGGTAATCAGATACCTGTTATTGGGTAAGTTAATAGAAAATACTCAAAAGGATAGGAGTAGGATCCTGAATAAAAAATTATGTTCTGAGAAATAATCAAGATAGCATCAATAGAGTTTAACTACTCATAAATTTAATGGATTTATTTGAAGCCATCAGGTAAACAGATAGCAAAGATCAGGTTGAAAGAATCATCTTGAGATTCCAAAAGGGATTAAATATTGTCCTTTGTGAAAGATCCTTAAAGATTATTTAAAAAATGGGAAGTAGGATGTAGGATAAAATGAAGGGAAGTAACTAAGTTCTATAAGATCTATTTTTGTGTCTGGCTTTTCACGATAACTGCAAATGATACAAGTGGTAAATACTGAAGTGACAAGAACGCTGCTATTAAAGTAATAAAGATGAGGCCAACTGTGATAAAAAGCCAAATACCTTCAGTAAGTATTTCAAAAAATGGCAGGTAAAAATAAAGGAAGATAAGTGTAAAGTGATGCAGAAAATCACAACTTTTTTACACACAGTAACAAGTTCTAACTAGATGATTAACCAAACTAAATGAGGTCTTGAGGTTATAACTGTTAGATGTATACAAAAAATACCAATGTAGTTAGATGTATACAAAAAAATATCAGTAGTGTTAAAAGAATCAGATGTTAGGAGTTGTTAGGGAACTATTTGAGAACAAAGAAAATGAATTTTTGTGCCATATTAGTGTATAAAGCAGAACTACAGAAAAAAATTTAAACAGAAGGGTGACCAGGGTGGTAAGTATCCAAAATGACTTCTGTATGAGAAGTTTACATTTAAGTATGAAAGTATCATTCATCTGAAAAAGAGCTAAAGTGTGTGTGTGTTAGTGGTCGAGGGAGGGAGTGAGAGTGGGCAGGGGGACATGGACAATTGCAATAATGTAATAGAAAATGAGTGTCATGGATATCATGTCATAGAATCATATCGAAGAATGGCTTGGGTTGGAAGGGACCTTAAAGATCATCTAACTCCAACTCCCCTGCCATAGCAGGGATGCCACCCACTAAATCACATTGGCCAAGGCCACATCCAACCTGGCCTTGAACACCTCCAGGGATGGGGCATCCACAACTTCTCTTGGCAACTTGTTCCAGTGCCTCACTACCCTTACAATGAAAAATTTCCTCCTAATGTCTAGTCTAAATCTATCCTCTTTTAGTTTGAGACCATTCCCCTTGCCCTATCATTATCTACCTGGGTGAAGAGTTCTTCTCCATCTTTTTTATAAGATCCCTTTAAGTATTGAAAGGCCGCAATGAGGTCTCCCTGGAGCCTTCTCTTCTCCAAACTGAACATCCACAGCTCTCTCAACCTTTATTCACAGAAGAGGTGCTCCAGCCCTCTGATCACATTTGTTAGCCCTGCTCTGGACTCCTTCTAATAGGTCCACATGTTTCTTGTGCTGGGGACTCCAGACCTCAATGCAGTACTCCAGGTGGGGCCTCATGAGGTCAGAGAAGAGGGAGACAGTCGCCTCCCTTAATCTGCTGGTCACACCTCTTTTGCTGCAGCCCAGGATGCAGTTGGCCTTCTGGGCTGCAAGCATGCATTGCTAGCTCATTGCAAGCTCTTCCAGAGAGCTTGGCAGAAGGAAAGGGGGCTGAATATTTTAGGGGACTTTAACTATCACTATATTTAGGCAGCTGAATTTAGCTCATAAATTCTCATTGAGAATATGTCTCTCAGCAGCCTGTTTGAAAATGGAAATAATAGTACCTTATTCCCAATGGGACATTTCAAGAATAAAAACATTAGGGGCAAAGAATTGCTCCAATACTATGTAAATGAAGCACTTAACTTAAAAAATAAAAATAAAAAAAAAAATACTGTGTGTAGGTATCTTTTGCATTATTAGATGCTGAATAGAAAGGCTGGCAGTAAAGATTAATATCAAGTACTAAGATAACAAAAGAAACTTATGATCCACAAAGTCAAATTTCAAAGCCCGCAAGAAGGATAGGCGTATTCATGCTTCTAAGGACTAAGTTTGAAGTAAGTACATGGCCTATCCTGTTATAAACTGCAGAATAAAATGTATGAGAAAGATGTGTCATATCTTTCCACATAACTAAGCAAAGAGGCAAAAACCCTACTTTTTTTGGCAGGGATGTTGTTATCCAATATTTTATAATGAAAAGACTATACAAAGGGTAAGTATATTATTGGTAGAAAAAGAATTGATAAAAGTATTTCAGACAACCACAGAACTTTTCCATATTTATTTGCTTGCTTTATTAATAGCAGGAGATTTCTAGTGAATCTTCTTAGTCAATAAAAGATACTAGCTATCGTTAGCATACATGCATGGATTCTATCTGTACAATGAGAAAGGAAAAATAGTAGTCAAAAAAGGGAAGATAATAAATGAAGAAAAATCAGACACTATAGCTAACTCAGTTAATAGAACACAATTACTTATTGTGGTTCAGATTCATCCTTGTTAGCATTAGTCAAGTGCCAAGTTTCTGCATGTAATCAATAAAGAAAGAGAAGCATCTCCAGAAAGTAATTTGGATACTACACGGAGTTTCTCCCTGGAGATTTTTTATCTCTTTCCACTGAATGCTAAGTAAGTGTGCAATACTATTCACTTCACAAGATTCTCAATCTGAAGATCTGAATTATATAAATTAAATAAATAAATAATAATAATAAAATCAGGTTTACTACTAGATATTGCTTAGAAATGATGGTTTAGAAGAATTCAATGTTTATATATTTAGCTGCTTCATTTCTTGAAAAATGAGTTTTCTATTAATATGACTCTATATGAGTCTATCTATTTTAATAAAAACTTTGGTAATATTTTTGTTATATTTTTTAAATAAAAGCAGCTGTGCTTCAGTAACATTTTTATACTGGCAAAATACAAGTCAGCTCAGGAGTCAGCCTTAAGGCTTAGTACATATTTCCTGAGAAAATGTATCAACTTTATTTAAGGAATGTAGCTATCTTGATCATAGGATAGAAGTTATGTATGCATTTTGATGACTATTTAACACGGCAGATATTCTTTCACTGAATTTGTCTTTGAGCAGATTGGAATCAGTAATGTAATTGTTGACTATACAAAGAATCTAGATAAGTATTTACAATAAACATCTACTGTTATGATGGAAAAGATCAAGCGAGACATGTCCTGCTGTAGGAACATACAGGAATGTTTTAGTTTGAAACAGAAGAGCATTTTTTAAATCTTCTGATTTTGTCCATGTACAATACTTTGATTTGTGTCACAGAATAGTCCAAGAGTAGAAAAAGTACATCTTTTAAAGAAAACTATACAAGAAGATGTAATACAGAAGTGTATCCAACATCTTCTGGCCTGTAGTAGGCATGCAGTCTACAAGACCAGACAAGAGCTTGTTTAAAGAAATGACTCCCTGTTGCAGACAACATGGACATTTGGGTTACAACACCACCTATTTCACTTTACAGAGCCTTTTCCATGTTGTTACCCCACATGCTAATGCACTGCAGATTCACATATGTAGTTTACCTGAAGAATGTCCTTAGTCAATGTCAATACAAAGGTCTACTTCTGTCCTGCTATGAAAATAAATTATTGCCATTTTTATTATATACTCTAAATTCATTTTCAGTAGTGAAAAATATGCAAGCCATTCTATCCTTATCTCAATCTCTTCCCTGCTCCTGCTTTTTGCAACACGTATATATGATACTTTTCATATATGGTTCCCTGTGAATAGATCTCACATTTACAATATCTTACTGCTAAACAATTATAATCTGTTACTGAAAGAAGTATATTTTAGTAATAACAACAACAAAAAAAAAAGCTGATTAAACTGTGTCCCTATATAAGCAGTGATACAATGATACAGTTCCTCAGATAGACATATGCCTGAATTTCACCAGATCTCAATATTGTTTATTTCAGTGTTCTGTGAGACTAAAGACATGAACCAGAACAATGTATGAGTCAGCTACTGGACATCTGTATGCAAAAGACAGGATTTTATTTTATTTATGTATTTTGTGGGTAGGAACAATCTCAAAGATGTAATCATAGGAAAAAAAAAAAAAAAAAAAAAACAATAAACAACAACAATAAACAAACAAAACCACAATGAAAATAGTTGTATACATAGTATATTTTGACTGATATACAGGATTGCTTGTCCAAGGTAAGCTTTAGATTGTTAGAATTAAATTCTCAGCCACATTTTCAAAAAAAAAAAACAAACAAAAAAACATATATAATATATATATATTGATTGCACATTTGAAGACAATGGGTACTGCTCTTATTTCAGCAGATTGAATTTGGAAGAAATGGTTTGAGGGAAATGTTCTGTTTGCTTTCTGACGGACTTCTTTCTACAACAGTGTGGTCTGTGCTCAACTCTTTAACTTCATCTGAGACATATTTTTAGGATAGGATAGGATAGGATAGGATAGGATAGGATAGGATAGGATAGGATAGGATAGGATAGGATAGAATTCATATAAACATCTAATGCTTTCAGTTTTCATTACACTTTTTGTTATATGATCAGTATTTTTTTCCTAAGCAATATTCTGTATACATTCTTGAAAAAGGGTTTAAGGTCATGAAGTTAACAACAAAAAGCTTAAATTACAGCTCTTGGAGAATAGTTGAATTTAGTTAGAAGAGATTTTGACCTAAACTTTAGATGACTTTCAGTTTCAAAAGTGAATTGAATTTTCGTTTCTGGCACCTTGTTGTTTTGCTGTTGTATTTGTTGTTGCTGCTGTTGTTGCTGTTGTTGTTTTTAATATTTATTTATAAACAAACTTTTCCTGCTCAAAATAAGTGACCAAATTTATTCTCTTTCAGAACAAATCAATTCACTAAATGTTCAAGACATTATTTGACATAACAGTTTATTCATGATAGTTTCAAATAAAAAATGTCTCTTTTTCAGCACTTTTTAGTGTCATGATTCCTTAAGCCTCTTTTAAGAGATATAGCACTACAATAAAGAGCATAAATTCTGGCTAGAGAGATTATCTCAAAAGTAAAAATTAAACTTGAAACCTGTTTTATGATTTTGCTGCATAGGCAACATAATCAATGAAGAGGTCAATTTCTGTTTTTCATATGAGAGCTCAGGAAAATCTTTGGTTTAGCTCGATATTGAAATTTTCTTACTGACTTTTTTGAAGTGCATAGGATTTGTTCAAATTGTAGATAGATATTTATTTTCAGCTACATTGTGAAGTCAGGAAGAATCCTTTCTTTTGTCGTGTAATATCTCCATTCAACTTGACAATCAATAACATTGCAGGATTTAATATTATTCTTTAATATTATGAAAAACTAATTGTGTTGGACTAGACTTGACATACTTCTGCCCTGTTTATATACATTTCCTCAGCACTTATCTTTGTTTAAACACACTCCACTGTTCAGAAAAGCAATTACTCTGACTTTACTGATAGTTGGATCAGATATAAGACTATCATTTTGCAGTACCAAAATAACTGGTTTCAATGGGAAAAGGACTAAGTCTTACACAAATATTCCACTAATCTTGGCTCACAGAGTCTTAAGTCTATGTAAGTAGTAACTGTTAGTTGTACAGTTTTATGCCAGTTCCTTCCCTGGTTTGAGATATTTCTCCTCGGACGTCATTTAAACACAGCTTTCCTTGAGCAAACATATTCGGGATGTTATACTGACCATCATGCTTTAACTTAATTTCCTCTCTACCATGGAGATGAATAGATTTCCAAATACGTGTATATTTTTTTCTGTTACCTTGTATTAAACATAAGCTTTGATTTATTTTTTTCCTAAGTATACCTTTTATTTACAGAACAAAGTAAATTAAGTTAATATACAGAAAAATAAATCTACAAACACGCATACATCTATTCACATACATTATGCTTCCCCAGTTCATACTCCCAGAGCTCACAGGAATAAGAAAAACAAAACAAAACAAAAACAAAAACAAAAAAAAAACAACTGCCAATTCTGGTTCATCTGATTGTAAAACACATCAGTAATTTCAAATGTGCTTGAAGAATGCAGTGAAATTATAGGCTATAAGGAAAGACTGGCTAAGGCCATGTCCTCACCCCTGAACACTCAGGGGCTTGGATGCTTGGAGTCAGAGCCAACTCAAGATAGCATAGCTGAGAAGCTTGGAAGAAAGAGATAGAAGAAATTTCATCAATGACCTGACATTCTCTCACTTAAGAGCTTCTTTTACATGGAAAATTTCATCCTTGTTTTCTGTGCGAGTCGTATTACATGCCTGTACCATGCCTAGGCCATACCCGTGACACACTGTGACATGTTGTGTCATGCCTGGACCCTGCTGGGCCTCTCTGATTCTGTGTCATGTCTGTGCCATACTTATGCTCTACCTGTGCCATGCCTGTATCAGGTTGTGCCAATGTGACACATGCCTGTGTCCCACTGGGCCATATCTTTGCCACACCTGTGTCATGCCTGTACCATGCATTTGCTTTTATATAACATGCCTGTGCTTTGCTGGTCTGTGCTATGCTATGCTGTGCCATGATGTGTCAGTTCTTGTAGCCTGCCAATCCATAGTCTGATCCATGTATATGAATTCTTACTTTGTCTACCTATCTCCTGACCATGGAGTCACCTCACAATCACTGGGAATATTCAGAAAATAAATTTGCTAGTCAGCAAAACTCTCTGATATTTCAAGTGAAGCTTCTCTGGCTTACTTTGTCTAGTGCTGGTGTTTCTGTTTCTGCTGCAAATTTTTATAGTAGTACTAACAATACTGAATAAATGTCTGTCTCTAAGTCCAAAACAACATACAGCTTGCTCATAAAAGTATTTAGTTATGATATGGAGATCAAGAGACCTTTCACAGGCTGGAGAAACTGGCTGACATTAACTTCATGAAGTGCAGCAAAGGAAGATCCTGCACCTGGTGAGGAACTACCCCAGGCATCTGTACATGTGTGGTGGTTTTACTCAGGTGGGTAGCCGAATTCCACCATGGCAGCTCTCTCACTCCTCCTCCTCAAAGAGGAAGAGGGAGAAAATATGACAAAAAGAGCTCAAGGTTTGAGATAAGGATGATTTAATTAAAGGGAAAGGGGAGAGGCGGAAAAAAAAAAAAAGGAAAAGGGGGAAAAAAAAAAAAAAAGGAACAAGCAAAGGCTGCACGGAAGCACAGATAAAGAAAAGCAGTTACTCTCTACTTCCCATCAATGAACGATGTTCGGCCACGTCCTGGGAAGCAGGGCCTCAATATGTGTAGCGGTTGTTCGGGAGGACAGACACTTCCACCACGAGATTCCCCTTCCCCTTCCCCTTTTCCACCTTTTATTGCTGAGTGTGACATCATAATGTCACGTTGGTCAGTTTAGGCCAGCTGCCTTGGTGACGTCCCCTCCCCACCACTTGCCCACACCCAGCCTGCTGGCTCTTGGGGGTTGGAGGGAGTCCTGATGCTGTGCCAGTATTGTGCAGCAATAAACAAAACACTGGTGTGATACCAATGCTGTTCTAGCTACAAGTGCAGAGCACAGCACTGTATGGGCTGCTGCAGGGAAAGTTAACTCCATCCCAGCCAGACCCAGCACAACATGCTGGGGGACACCCAGCTGGAAAGCAGCTTGGCAGAAAAGAACTTGGGAGTCCTGGGGAACAGCAAGCTGAACATGAACCAGCAATATGTCCTTGCTACAGAAAAGGTTAATGGTATCCCAGGTTGCATCAGACAAATTATTGCCACAAGGTCAAGGAAGGCAATCCTTCCACCCTACTCAGCATTGGTGAGGCCATACATGGAGTACTGTGTCTAGTTCTGGGCTCCCCAGTACAGCAAAGACATGGAGAAAGACAGAAAGACTGTCTGAAGACAGTATAGCAAAGCTACTGGAGAAAGCCCAGTAAAGTGCCACAACGATGATTAAAAAAGCAACTCGTCTATGAGAAAAGGCTGAGAGAGCTGGGACTGTTCAGCCTAGAGAAGAGAAGTCCTGGGGATCTTATCAATGCATATAGATACCTGAAGGGAAGGTGCAAAGAAGGTGGAGCCAGGCTCTTTTCAGGGGTGCCCAGTGAGAGGGGCAATGGATACAAACTGAACCACAGGAGCTCCCTCTGATTATAAGGAAATGTTTCCTTGATGTGCTGGTAGCTGGGCACTGGCACAGGTTCCTTAGAGAGGCTGTGGAGTCTCTTTCCTTTGAGATCTTCAAAAGCCATCTGGACATGGTCCTAGGCAGCCTGCTCTAGGTGGTCTTACTTAAGAAAGGGAGTTAGACCATATGACTTGAAGAGGTCCCTTCCAATCTAAACTGTTCTGAGATTCTATAATTCTATAAAGTCTTTGGATTTCTGTAAATTATTAAAAGCAAATGTAAAGAAAACAACAGCTCCAGTAGAATTGATTCAAAATATCCTGCCATGCTATATTACTGGATTACTGTTCAATAAATAAATAAATAAATAAAATCTATTTTAATAACAAATTCCATCTGGAAGATTAAAAAAAAAGCCTGTAAGAGGTTGAAGCACTTTTGGGTTTTCTGGCTGTTCTGCAAAAGACTCTGTTCTTCAGAGATGACAGTACACTGCCCAGTATTTTCTCTCTTCTCTTTCCTATGCCTCTTCTATCAGGTAATGTTACAGGTGAACGATCTAACAAGCCATGAGCCACAAGCCACAAATTCCCCTAAGAGTGATTATTTCCAAGTGATAGGACTTTCTCCCAAGTAAAATGAATAAAAGTAGTATGGTGTCTGGGATAAAGTTTTCTTTGTAGAGACTCATATGATGCTATGTCTTGGATTTTTGATTGAAATAGTGGTGATAACACACCAATCATTTTAGTTGTTGCAGAACAGTGTTTACACAGATTAAAGGACTTTTCTACTTATGTTGCCCTGCCAGTGAGGAGGCTGGGGGTGTGCAAGAAGTTGGGAGGGGACACAGCCAGGACAGCTGATCCAGACTAACCACAGAGATATATGGTGCGATATGGTGTCATGTTCAGCCATAAAACTGAGGTAAAGGAGGAAGGGGGGAATATTTGGAGGGATGTTTTTTGTCTTCAAGAAACTGTTACATGTGGTGAATCCTGCTTTTCTGGAAGTGGCTGAATATCTGTCTGTGTATGGGAAGTAGCGAATGAATTCCTGTCTGTGTATGGGAAGTAGCGAATGAATTCCTTGTTTTTCTTTCCTCGAGTGTGCATCTTTTGCTTTACCTAGCAAATTGTCTTTATCTCAACCCATGAGTTCTTGCACTTTCTGATTCTCTACCCCATCCAAACTGGGAGAGTGAGCAAGTGGCTGTGTGGTACTTATAGCTGCCTGCTGGAGTTACAGGGGAATAGTTTCAGAAATTCTACCCCTATGTTAAATTTCACAGCCACCAATAACAATTAGTTGAAGACAAAAAGCCAGGCAGGTGACACAGACAGTATGACCAAGTCAACCAATTTTCAATGTAAAGAGGAACAAAAACAATACTGAGGCAAGACAGCATGAAAAAAAAAAAAAAAAAAGAAAGAAAAAAAACACCATTTTGCACACAGTTTTGTTACATGAACTGCAGTCATCCTTTCTTGTTAAATACACTACAGTCTAGCAAATCGTGGATATGATGTCCAATATTATAAGAATTCTGTCCTATTGAACTGGGGAGAATCCTGTCATTGTCTTTCTTCATTGAAGATAAGACTGTATAATTGAACACATTAAAGCATGGTATATCTAGATTAAATTTATAGGAATCAGTCACAAATCACACATTTATCATGTGATTAAGGGCATGGATGTTTTGTTCTTTGTCTGTTTTTTTTGGTTGGTTGGTTGTTTTGTTTTCTGAATTGGAGCCAAAGTTTTTCACATTCAGACTGTGGATTGTTCTGGATAATTTGTCCTCATCTTTTAGTGTAGAACAAGGTGAATTAAAACACATGTGCAAACATTTCATTTTGCATTGAGCAGGTATTTGAACACTGAGGCGAATGCATTTCAACAGAAAAACTTAAATGACAATAGAAATTCAAAGGGAAAATATGATAATAGAAATCATAGATAATTTTATAACTTTATTCAGACACTCTTAATTTTCCCAACTCTGGGTTTGCAGGTCTGCATTTACATGTCAAACAAATCTTTGAAAATATTTACTGGATTTAAATTTGGCATTATAAATTATATATTTGTTATGTTATATTAGTAAATGAATGTTTTATTCCTTTAACCTTTCTAGTTTTGTTGTTTTTTCCCAGTAAAGTACTTGGGAACATAATGAACTGCTATGCATTTATTTGTGACTAATGGCTACTTACCCACCTGGGAACTTGTGAATAGCTATTTTATAATTACAAATATGTTTTATGCCTTAAATGTGCACCTGCCAATGAATAAGCCAAATTGCTGCACATGGGTCACTTCCATTCTTCATATACATTACGAATTAAGTAAAATCAGTGTGCATTTAAGCCTAGACAACATATGGCATTCAATAGTACAAGCGTACTATACCATATGTCTGCAAAATACTTTCAAAAGGTACTTGGCAGTTCTCAACATTATACAATAAAATTAGATAGCAAAAATAATATATCATTCTGTTTTCATTAAACTAAAAATATTTTAATTATTCCATTGAGATTCAGTCCCTCTTGCACATGATGTGATGAGAACAAAATTATCCCCCCCAAAGAAACTTTAGAAGGATCTCTTTAAATTTCAAAAATATTGTAATCTTTTTTCTCTAGTTTCTGTTGAAAATCTCAACTTAGGCTCATGAAGAAAATTAACCCCTTTAAAAACAAAAACAAAATCATGATTATTTTGCTTAGCTGTCATATTTCTGCACTAATTCTCCCTATATTTATATTGTTTTCTTGTCCATACCCTATGCATTTCACTATAGTATTTGAGAGCATCATGGGAAGCATGAGGTTTGCAAACTCTTATTTTCAGTGACAATCTATATTCTTTAGAAACAGATGGGGAAGAAACATTTTTCTGGGCTTATGTCAAGTCCTATACATTTAGCTTAAATCACTTCTTTTGCAATAAAATGAATGTGCTAGAACCGTGTTAGCAAAAATGTTAAAGAATGTAAGCCCAAAGATAAGAGAAAGAGTTAAGATTCACAGAAGCAGTGAGAATAGCTGGTGATAAGAAGATCAGATGGAACCAGATGAACCCATATCATAAAAGACGTATTTGAATGAAAGTGAAATACAAAAGGAAAGGTCCTTTAGTCTGGATTGCATAACTGATATGGAAGACATATCAGTTTTCTCCTTCAGAGAAAACTAAATGTTACTGTATTGTCAAAGATCTTTTAAAACATCTATTATTTCTTACAGCATTAATAATTCATAGATGGAATGGCATATGGCCATACAGACACTGGATGGGAAAATAAATAAATAAATAATTAAATAAATCCTCAGACTTAAAGTGTGCGGTATTGTAGTGATTTAAAGAACGGAGCATTGCTGTAACTATTGTTACTGGATTAACCTATAAAATCAGAGAATTTTAAAATTAATAAAATAAAAATTTCATAAATCTTTAATACACATAGACTAATGTCTGTTACATCAGCACTAATAACATACAACTGTATGTACTTATTTATTTAATGCTTTAACTACAAAGTTTACTTAGAAAATTATTTTGTTAAAATAATAGTTTCTTATCAATGGAAACACTTTATGTTAAGTGCTTTGTACACAAAGTAAAGATCAGAAAGGTCTGGTCTAAATAGCCATGAATGCTAGTATGAACAAATGTAGATAGATCAACAGATATATCTTTAAAATATATATATATATATAAAGATACAGATATCCTTTTATGACAAATTATGTAGAAAACTATGGTTTGGAAAGGTCTTTGCAATATAAAGATGTAAAAATCATAGAATCATAGAATGGCTCAGGTTGGAAGGGACCTTAAAGATCATCTAACTCCAACTCGCCTTGACATAGGCAGAGATGCCAACAAATAGATCAGGTTGGCCAAGGCCCCATCCAGCCTGGCCTTGAACACCGCCAGGGATGGGGCATCCACAACTTCTCTTGGCAACTTGTTCCAGTGCCTCACTACCCTTACAATGAAAAATTTCCTCCTAATGTCTAGTCTAAATCTATCCTCTTTTAATTTGAGACCATTCCCCTTGCCCTATCATTATCTACCTGGGTGAAGAGTTCTTCTCCATCTTTTTTATAAGATCCCTTTAAGTATTGAAAGACCTCAATGAGGTCTCCCTGGAGCCTTCTCTTCTCCAAACTGAACATCCACAGCTCTCTCAACCTTTATTCACAGAAGAGGTGCTCCAGCCCTCTGATCACATTTGTTAGCCCTGCTCTGGACTCCCTCTGACAGGTCCACATCTTGTGCTGGAGCCCCCAAACCTGGACACAATACTCCAGGTACTTAATCACTTAAGTCATCTTTGTATCTCTGCTGTAATAGAAATAAGCAAAATCAGGGGGTTAGAAAATGGAGTGAAACAGGTAAAACCCATATAAAACAGGTAAATTCCATATATTTTTTTACTGAAAAATGTAAAGTTGTAAGTTCTATGATTTATTTAGGCTTTGTTGTCTAGAAGAACGCAGATTTCTAGACATTGTTAATTCCTTACTTTTTCAATGGTACAGAAGAGCTCATTAGTGCTAGTAATGTATATTTATTAAAAGATTTACGCTGCTTTTCAACCAATTCAAGCATATAAAGGAATATGTTCCACCTGGCACATTTTTTGAGCTTCTGAAGAGGCAGACTGATTTGCATCTTAAGTTCTCAGAAGATGCGATGGGTTGTGAATGCTTAAACTGACAGCAGACTGTGAGTAATAGCTAACTTTCCTCTTACATTCCAATTGTCTGTCTAGGAAAGTCAAACAGTACTCAAAAGATGTCATTTGCACAACCTGTCTTGTAAGGCATACACCACATTTTTCTTATCAGAAATAATAAGTACCTGGGATAGACAGAAATGGTCAACATGGCCCTCAGTCTTGTCATTTCAAAATCTCCACTGAAGAGAAAGACTTTTCAAAGTTGCAAAAAGTATTTTGGTTGTCTCTGGCTAGTGCCAGCCTGTATGAAAGGGAAATTGCATTCTTCCAAAGTGTTTCAGAAATGATAGGTAGTGACTACTTCATGCAACCTGTTTATAGCATTCCTACAGTTAATTTCCACTCTATTTTGCAAAAGAAACACCCTGCTGTTGCTGAATTGTCGCCTTTATTCTAGGGTTTTCCACAGTAAAATTAAGAGCTACATACAGGAAGTAATGAAAGTGAAATTGTTACCATCTTCCAATTAGATGCTAGTGAAAGCGAGTACATACAAATTTCTTTCTCTTCTTAAATTGTTACCCCAAGTACTATTTTATTCTTTGGGAACCTGCAACTCTTGATCCCACTTCTAAGCTGAAACTCTGTGTTGTGATTTAACCCAGCCAGCAGCTAAGCACCACACAGATGTTTGCTCCCCCTCACCCCCATCCTCAGTGAGATAGTGAGATGGGGGAGAGAATAGGGGAAGAAAAAAAAAAAAAGTGAAAGCTTGTGGGTTGAGATAAAGACAGTTTATTATGACAGAAAAGAAAGGAAAATAATAACAGTGTTAACGGTACCACTACTACTAATGTGTACAAACAAGTGATGCACAGTGCAATTGCTCACCACCAACTGATGACCAGACTATCCCTGAGCAGCTGGTTCCCCCACCCCAGCCAGCCCCCCCATATTAATTGTTCAGCATGACGTCAGATGGTATGGAATACCTCTTTGGCCAGTTTGGGTCAGCTGTCCTGGGTCTGTCCTCTCCCAGATGCACTCCCAGCCTGCCTGCTGGTAGGACAGTGTGAGAAGCTGAAAAGTCCTTGGCTTAGTGTAAGAACTGCTCTGCAACAATTAAAACATCAGTGTATTATCAACGTTATTCTCGTCCTAAATCCACAATACATCATCATACCAGTTACTAGGAAGAAAATTAACTCTATCCTAGCTGAAACCAGGACACTGTGGTCTTTTTTATCTCTGTTCTCAGTCATCCTCTATCTGTCTAATGTCATCCCCAAAGGTCTTGAACTCTGAACTAAAGGACCCAGAGTCTCAAACCAAATGTGTATCCTATGAAGTAGTCTACTTGCTTGCATAATAATGTCATTATCTAATGAAATCCTGAATTAATTTGCACTTGGGGCACAACAACGCCAAGCAGAGCTACGGGCTGGGAGATGATGGAAAGCTGCCTGGCAGAGAAGGACCTGGGAGTATTGGTTGATATTCGGCTGAATATGAGCCAGTAGTGTGCTCAGATGGCCAAGAAGGCCAACAGCATCCTGGCCTGTATAAGAAGCAGTGTGGCCAGCAGGTCTAGGGAAGTGATTGCCCCCCTGTACTCCGCTCTGGTGAGGCCACACTTCGAGTACTGTGTTCAGTTTTGGGCCCCTCACTACAAGAAGGACATTGAGGTGCTCAAGCGAGTCCAGAGAAGGGCAACAAAGCTGGTGAACGGTCTGGAGAACGAGTCTTACGAGGAGCGGCTGAGGGAGCTGGGATTGTTCAGCCTGGGAAAGAAGAGGCTCAGGGGCGACCTTATCGCTCTCTACAGGTACCTTAAAGGAGGCTGTAGCGAGGTGGGGGTTGGTTTATTCTCCCATGTGCCCAGTGATAGGATGAGGAGGAATGGGCTAAAGTTGCCCCCGGGGGAGGTTTAGGTTGTATATTAGGAAGAACTTCTTACTGAAAGGGTTGTTAGGCATTGGAATGGGCTGCCCAGGGAAGTGGTTGAGTCACCATCCCTGGAGGTACTTAAAAGACATTTAGATGTAGAGCTTAGTGATATGGTTTAGTGGAGGACTTGTTAGTGTTAGGTCAGAGGTTGGACTAGGTGATCTTGGAGGTCTCTTCCAACCTAGATGATTCTGTGTGTGATTCTGTGTAATTTGAACATTAAGTCTAGGAACTGGACATGAGTTAGAATGTATCTTAATATAAATCAAAATATATCAAAACTTAAAGTAATCTCTTCTAGCAGTAATGAATTAAGACTAATTATTGGTATAACACATTCCAGTGTTACTTGTAGTTCCTCATACTAAAGAAATGGGTAAACTAAAGCAAATTTTAGTGTAACTTTGTCTAATTTTAGCTTCCAACAGAATTTATTATACAACTGCCTTTCAAAATGGAGTCCTTCATTTCTGTTTCCATCATATCTGTCTTCGTTACTCTCTAAAACAACTTAATTTTAAATGTTTCTTTTTAGTCTTCTTTCTTGACTACAAATATTTGAGGCCTCACGTAACAACACAGGAAATCCTCAGTTATCTGAGACACCCTCTTGGGACTGTTCCATATGACATGGAAATCAACATCATTTTGGATCAAGAGTCAGAGCAAGGAAATTTTTCCTGTAGCAACTCAAATAGCACTAGTCCATGCTGAGATAACTAAGTTATACTCAGCAGTCATGAGAGCTGTTCAAATCCCTCTCAAGTAGTATGAACAACAATTTGCTCTCCTAAATAGGTGTCCAGATTCTTCACTGATTCTATCAACAACATGCAGGACTCAGTTGCTTCAGCCTAAGCATCTAACACCATTTTGGTCCCTGTAGAGTATTTGTTTTGCCTTGCACACTTCTCTTGAAGGAGGTATATTTCTTGGACATACAGTCTCATGTATTGTGTACAGCCTTATGCAGACATCTTGGTAAAACCCAGAGTGTCTCAGGTGACACTGCACATCTATAATATCCATTATACCTAGATTTCTATTGTCTTGTAGGTTAGACACTGAGGTTAACTGGGAACGTCTATGTTAGACATCAGTGCATAAGTGTTTGAAACTGAAGTCCTGTTCTACTCATAGAATCATAGAATCATTAGGGTTGGAAAGACCTCCAAGATCATCTGGTCCAACCATCACCCTATTACCAAAATCACCCCCTAGACCATGTCCTTAAGCAACAAGTTCAACGTTTCCCTAAAACACCCCCAGGGATGGTGAATCCACCACTTCCCTGAGCAACCCATACCAATGCCTGACTACTTTTTCTGAGAAGAAATGTCTCCTAATTTCCAACCTGAACCTCCTCTGGCGCAACTTGAGGTCATTCCTTCTAGTCCTATCACTAGTTATTTGGGAGAAGAGGACGACCCCCAGCTCCTCACAACGTCCTTTCAGGTAGCTGGAGAGAGCAAGAAGGTCTCCCCTGAGCCTCCTCTTCTCCAGACTAAACAACCCCAGTTCCTTCAGCTGTTCCTCACAAGACTTGTGTTCCAAGCCCTTCACCAGCTTCCTAGCCCGTCTCTGGACAAGTTCCAGGGTCAAAAGAATATAAGCTGCACTTAACCAAAGTTTCTCTTTAAAACTACTTTTAACAAATAACCTGCCTTATAACCATCTAAAGTTTTATGAAATTGGTCTACCAGCTTTTGGATCTGCATTTTTTTTTTTTTTAATCTAAGAAATTCAATATTGAATTCATCTCCCATATATCAAAGACATATGGAATGTATCTTACTTAGCTAAGATTACTCACAGAAACATAAAAAAAAAAAAAAAAGTGTCAGTCTCTATTTCAAAAATGCTTCATTTGTTTGAACTTTAAAGGCAATGATCTGTTAGGGAAAGGATTAGGTAGAAAACTGATTTTTTCTGTCTGAAATTTAAAGTCTAAAATCAGTCACAGAAATGTTTGAAAGGTTGATACTAGCATTGTCTTAACTGACAACATCAAGATAATATTCATTCTATGATTATTAACAATTTTTTATTTTGTTATCCTATCCTCTACTTTCTATTCAACTCATTAAGTCTGTGCTACCTATGCATTCAGGACAATATTCTACTGAATACTTTACAGAATTTTTTATGCTTAGAGCAGTCATTTTCACTTCTACCACATCTGGCATAATCTTCCCTTCTTGACTTCTACAAATCCTGCCAAACTGCACATTTTAACATTAATAAATGTAAAACTATCACTATACTCCCTTATTCTTGTGTTTCTATAAACTGCCTTGATTCCCAACATAATTTAAAGTAGACAGTGTTGCTGTTAATCAAACTGGGTTGTGACAAAATATAGGGGGCATCATATTGGTGATTAAAATAAAGTACCCTCCCAGTCAAGCATATCAAAGGAAGGAAAGAAAAAAAAAAGGGATAATAAACTTTCTACCAGCTGTTGCCAGGCAAATCCCCAACAATCTGTTTACAGCAGAGTTACTACTTTTACGACAGTACCTCAAGAGAACAGGAAAAGACCCAGTGGCTGGTTTGCAAATGGAGTATTAATCCATATTTGGGGATGTATCTTAAAATACATTTTCTAAATACATTCTAAGAATATATATCCATGACAACTCTCCCTAGCGCAGTTGTCTCCCCACTGCATTTGAAGTAGCACAGGGAATCTTTGATATTCTCTTTTCAGCTACCCCATCTGTTTGATCTTCTCTCCTCAGTTACTTTGTTTGCTTTGGTTCCTAAACTTTTACATAGTTTCATTCTTCTGACTGTGGTGGGTTACTGATCGTCCTCAGGCTCATAATATTTCAATCTCTTCAATATTCAGCTATCGTAGATGCTCAGTCTCCTTTCTAATAATATTTTAGTTTCATGGGTTAGAATTTGTACTACTCTAGATTTTTTAATCCTAATTTTTTGATGTGTTAAATTCTCTAGTTATTTTTTTATGTACTTTTTCTTCCGAAACACTCCTGCCACCTATCAATTCCCATTAAGTGTTTTGAGCCTGCTATACTTTTTCTTCACTCTGCCACTCACTGCAATTAACATTTGACATACCTGATCTGTGTAAGATGAAAGGGTTGTACAGAAAGTGTAAGTAAACAATACTTCCTCTAGGAGAGGATTTGAATGTTTATTACATTTTTTTTCTAAGACTTTGTGAAGTAATGAGAAACATGTATGTATTAGAAAGATAGTTAAGAGGAATACATAACAGATTGTGGAATAGAGTATTGTGGAATATTGCTATATAGTTTCTGTAGTATCATATTTGGAAATACCTTAACTAGCACTATGTTAAAACTCAATTTTGTGCTAGGTAGAATAAGAACAAAGTTATTAAAAAATGCTGATCCGTCATTGACCCTTCTGAGAATCGTGTTTAGCCCTGGATTTACTTATGTGTTTTCTTACACAGTGCTTTTCTAAAATATATGCAAGGATAGAAAGGAACAGATTAATGTAGGCACAGTTCAGTCATTATTCATCAGCTAGATATTTTCTGTTCCTAGGTAATCTCCAATCTTATTTCTTGCTGATAAACTGTCCTAAATCTAAATTCTTTAGCATTTAAGACTCTCTAGAGTCTTCACTGAAAAAAAAAAAAAAATAAATACATGTACATCAAATAGCATTCCAAGTGGAAGTAGATCTAGCAGACATTTTCCTACAAACAATTATTGGCATACTGTTAAAATACGATATTTATAATTCCAATTTATATTTTTAAATTTCCAGTTTACAGCGCAGTACTGTAAATACATCCGGTTCCAATTTGCCTGGGAGATGAAAGGTGATTGCAGCTTTTTAGAGTTCATTAAATAGGTGACTTAATCTTTTTAATTAATTCACTTATATCATACTGCCATCTATACATGGTTATATGATCCAATTGCTATTTGTTATTAGCCTTTCACTGTATATTAACGTTTTTTAAAATGTAAACACTGTTTAAATTCATGTTTAATGTCGAATTACAATGAAAAGCAGTCCTTCCCCCTCTCATCCCTACATTTCTTCTTTGTTTAGATTTCAAGAAGCAAACTATATGGTGATTTCTGAAGTTTCCTAGGTTTATATCAATATCTGAACTGAGAAATTTTCTTTTTTGTGGTTATTGAGAACAATGGGTGAAAAGACAAAAATTTAACCTCAGATTTCAGTTTGTTTCAAATGGAACTGATGTCTATATTTGGGAAGCTAAAACCTTCCGCAAGGAAAATGGAAGCTTAAGATATCTCATGTTTTCAGTGAACAGGAGGTTGACAACTTAAAATCCACTTTTGGACACAGAAAAATAGGGAGACATTAAAACTGCAATATAAAGTTTTAGGCAATGGATAATGCTGTTGTTTATTGGATTTTTCGTTTACTTTTTAGTCCTAAAGCACTTAAAACACTCTAGCCTACAAAACTGCTTGATGAATAATGATGCTGATGCTGAAGTAGTAATGAATAATAAAATGAATTGAAATAAAATTGGGCCCTAGGTAGGCACTTACAGGGTGGATGAGGTTTTTTTTTTTTTTTTTTTTTTTTTTTTTTTAATAAGAACCCAAACAAAAACATGGGCAATAAACACAGCAGAAAATTTTTCAAAGGAAAAATCAATTTTACTTTTGAAAAAAGCCTGCAAATTTTGCTACACTTTGCTATAGGAATGATGGATCTAACAATTCAGTCTTAGGCACACTTAAGAATGTGTAATAACATTAATTTGTCCATTTGCTAACAACAAAAACACACTAAGAAGCAATGTACGAAATGTATCCTCTATGTCAGAAGCTGTTGTAATTGACAAAGCAATCTGAACTAACATGAGTGCTAAGAATTTTTTACACATACCAGTACTTTCTCCTTTGCAGTTATTAATGTGACAGGAGGCAGGATGGATATTCTGTATCCACTCTCCAGATACATATTTTTTACAGACCTCCATGGAAACAGTCTGAAGCCAATGTACCAAACCTACAGAAGAACACACACATCACGCAACATTAATGTAATGAAGTCTCCAAAAATTTTCCGTTAGGGGAATTTAGGGATCCTTGACTTAGTTTTTTAGGCTTATATGGTCATTCCTGTACCACTTTCATCTTGTTTCTTTGTTCTATATCATCTCTACAAACTGAATCACCCTCTGAAGGTCTCAGTCTTTCTGTTGAAATCTCCATTTTAATCTCTTCATTGAAAATGTATGTCAATTTCTTTACATTATTTACTGTCTGATTAATACGTGGCTTGGCCACCTTACTTGTCTGTCTGATATTAGATGACTTTTTGGTCTGGGCCTCCAAAACTGAAACCTATCCCGTTCCATTTTCTGCATTTTATTCCCCATAAAAATATAAATTTTAATTATAGTCATATTAATGTGCCTACAAGTCACGTTTTGGGGAAGTTAATTTTCATCACATGCCCTCTACTGAGCAAAATACAGAATTCTTCCTTTCAAAATACCAATGCCTATGAAGTTACGCACGCAATGCTTACCATTGTGTTTTATAAGTTCTTAAAGAAATTGTCTTCATGAATTTGGCTCAGGAATCTCATCATGGAATCAAGCATCTAAAAGGTGGATATTTCAGTTCTGAGTATCATGCTTCTAAGAGCCACACAGATCAGCAACAACGAGGTCTAAGATGTATACAATGGTGTTAAGAGGATTTATCAAGCTATTCAATTTTTAGGTTCATCATATATCACAGTGCATGCAGTACTACAACAAAATCAACATTGTTACGTACTATATTACTACATATACTAACTATATATTAATACATGCTGTATTGAAACTATATAACTACATATACTAACTATATATTAATACATGCCGTATTGAAACTATATAACTACATATACTTTATACACTATATATACTAACTATATACACATATACACATACAAAACTATACAATATTTGTCTTTTTTTTGTTGTTGGTTTTTTATTTTTTTTGTTCTACTATGAATGTTTTGGCCTGGCACCCCACTGCTTCATTTAGTTTGTTGAGATTCTGCATTTGTAGCTGACTGTATCTTGTTGGGAAAACAGAAAAAGCAAACTGTCTAAGAGTGCAAAGAGACAGTCTGAAAATAGGAGTGCAAACTGGTAAGGGTATTTTTTCATCTTCTTTATAAAGTATTGCAAAACAGAAGCGTTCCTATGTGAGGAGTGACAGTGAGAGTCTGTGAGTCCCAAGAGGGAATTTTATAGTAGAAGGCACCCTGTACCTCTGTGGAAAGCAGCTGTTTACTCAAGAGGGACAGATTTTGATACCCCAGAGAAATCAGAATAACTGGTAAATTTTAGGTAGAGGGGAGGAAAAAATATACTCATGGAAAAATTATTTTTATGAATTTAGTTCTTTTTCTGCAAAAAAAATAGTGCTGTCATGTGACTTGATAGTTTTATGATACTTTTTTCGGCACTAATGGTGTGAAATTAAGTGGAATCATGCTTATCTTTACAAAGCCTATAGAGCAGCCTTGGCTGGATACAGCAGGAAAATGTCAAAGTTCAGTGGAGAGTCTGAGAGTCTTTGCACAAATCTCTAGACCTATCTCTGCCAGAAATAAGCAGGAATGTTATTAGTATTACACCATTTTCCCAGCAAGTAAACAGATGACCATGTGGCATCTGAAACAGTTGTGTGCAAATGTGATGATGATGAATGGTTGAAGGAGATGTCGAAAAGTAATTGATGATGCAATGAGAGGTGCTTATAGAGTTGGAGGCATCATGACTTTTTGTACAAGGACTTCTGATAAACACTTAGAAACAACAGAAACATTAATATTATCAGTATTTCAAATTAATAACAAAAAAATTGCTAATTCACTCAGGCATTTGTTAAAATTGTGAAAAAGTAAAATTCACCACAATCATTGGTCTAGGTCCACAGAGAACTCAAAAATCCAAATTTATCCCACTTCTAATTAGCTAAAACAATTAAATAATTTAGAGCTGAAAAAAAATGAAAACAAGAATGACAAAATCAAACCAAACCAAAACATAGCTGTGGTGTTCTATGTCTGCCTAAGTACTCTGTAATGGAAGTAATCTGAGGTTCACTTCAGAAGATCTGACAGTTTTCTGAAGTTAAGTGGAATGAACCATTATAAGTTTTTTCTTATAATGTGGTTTTATATAAAGCAATGAAGCATTTTGTTCTTACTTTGAAGAAAACTCTGGGAGCACATAAAGAAACGAGCAGATTCTTGCTTAACACATTATTTGCTTAATTTTACTTAAATTACACAATCACAGCAAGTTAGAAATAAAACAACACAAGAATTCTCAACTATTTTTAAGTGATGATCCCATTTGCTTATTCCTAAGTTTAATTTCCAGAAAGCAATAGGAATAGTGTGTTAACACAGCATTTTACTAATAGCTGAAAGTGTCACTTAGATGGCTTTACGCTTGATATATATGCAATGCATTTTCAAAATGGTATGTGGGTGTCTGATAAGACTAATGGTGAAGTAGTACTGAATATGAATAAGAGTATAGGAATTTGGCCTTATAATGAAAAACAAGGGAAGGAAAGGTAGTGCTCCTACACATTATCCTCAAAATATCCGTTATGGCTTTCAACAAGTATGTCTCATATATATGTATATATATATGTACATGCATACAAGTAAACATATTCATCTGCCTGTGTTCTATAGGCACCACAAAAAATGGCATCAGATAAATTGGCCTACGTGGTACAAACATGTTAGTTTTCTATGTCACAGAAGTAGAGTAACAAAGTATCGTAACGACAAAGGTATCATCCAAGCTACCTTTTAAAAAAACAGCTGAAGATGAAAAGTGTTTAATTAGTCAAAAGAACGAGTATAATAACTCCAACTGTTGTAGTGTAGTTAATAATAGAAGTTATATTAATACCAATTATATGGCACATTTAATTTCTAGACTGCAAAGAATGTTACAAAAAGGCTACAATATCATTAACACCATTTAATAGAAATTGAGGTACAGAGAGGTAAAGTGACCTAGGAACAAGAGAGAGCCAGGAATAACACACAGGTGTCTTGACTTCCAATTTAATATGCAACTGTTTTGTGCCTTGATAGCTAGTTATTCAGTTTCTGCTGTAACTTTAAAAAGTAATTACAACTAGTCTTAAGAATAAATCTTGTAAATTCAGTATAATTCCTCTAATACTTTGTACTCTTTAAAAAAGAAGTACATTGACAAAATGCAGAGTTACAAAAGATTTTCTAAAATAGTTATAATTAATCACAATCTGACAGTTTTTGGCTTATTTTCCCTTTCACTCTGACACCAAGAAGATAAACAGCTCACCTGATACAATAAGAACATGAAACTGAACATCTAACTTCAAACAGAAATTTCACAGAATATTTTATTCTACATGAAGGTTTGTACTTCTTTGCCATGATTTAGAGCTAACTTTGCAAATTTTCCCTCTACGGGTCCCACTGTATATACTACAGATACTAAAATTTATGAAAAAATGTCTCAGCTCAACTGATCTTTGTTTTTAAGAAAACAGCATGTTAGACCTTCCAACAGTAAAACTCTGTGGTGGTTCAGGATAAATTTATAACACTCTCTGATGAAACCATTACGTTTTAGGTATAGAAAAGAGCAGAACAATTTAGGTAAAATGCTCAAACTATATTTTATCCTACAAAGCAAGTAATTCTGTTTTCACTTCTTTGCTACAACAATCTTTAGAGCCTTTTCATTTAACAGATGCTTTTATTCATATTAAAATATCCATTTTTCCTGTTAGGTTTTAATTTTTGGTGACTTACAGTAATTGGAACAAACACATGCTGCTTCTCACAATGTTTACATATTCAAAGGCTGAGCATGGTGCTTATTTTAAAAAAAATGTTATCCAATGGCAAAACATTCTAATATAAATATTCTAATTATTTTTACTTTGAATCCAAAAACATTCTTTTTCTCAATTAGTGATTTATACTAAAGCTTACCAGAATTTTTCTTTCATTTGGTTACAAATATATACCTACATTTTAAATATGACCCAAATTATCCAATTCACTGTTTCTTCATTTTGTTAAAAGTGTTACAGCTGGTGGAATTTGACTACTGAAAAGTACTGTAGTGACTTTGTATGTCACAGGTCACATATTACATTTCTGAGAATAAGACAAATTGGTTTATACGTTTTGTATTCAACAAGTAATTATACTTATATAAATTAAATTAATTATTATGAAATAAAACAAAACAAGACAAAACATATACAGTACAAATTTATTATATGCCCTTACATTGTTTTCCTAAACATACTGTTATTTGACATTTGCAGTCACCCATGACATGGCTTTATATGCCTAAATTTATTTTTCTGCTTCACAGATCCCACTTGGGCTCAGCAAGTTACAAACATGATTTGCCTCTAGACTCCAACAAAATGTGTCAATATACAAAATCACTACATTTTTGTTATTCCTTTTCTAATGGCCTCTTTCTTTGAAGTCTAGATACAGTGCCTTGCAGGCACTGCCATAATTTGCTTTAGCTATCAAACATTTAGAAAATGCAATGAGAAACAGTCATTGTAAGAAAGCACCACCATCAGCCACGGTATGAGCTTCTATCAATATTGTAAAAAGACCACATTACCTAGAAATATATTAATGTTCCACATTTTTAACTGTCACATTAAAAATATCTAGGTCATCCTTTTCGCATGACAGAATCACAGAACTGTAGGGGTCGGAAGGGACCTTGAAAGGTCATCAGGCCCAACCCCCCTGACAAAGCAGGTTCCCTAGAGCAAATTGCACAGGTAGGCCTCCATACAGGCCTTGAATATCTTCGGAGAAGGAGACTCAAAAACCTCCCTGGGCAGCCTGTTCCAGTGCTCCAACACCCTCACCGTGAAGAAGTTCTTTTCGCATACTGGTGCAGAACTTCCTGTGCTCCATTTTGTGGCCATTGCCCCTTGTCCTATCCCCACAAACCACTGAAAAGAGGTTGGCCATATCCCACCGTCTCCCACACCTAAGTTATTTATAAACATTGATAAGATCCCCCCTCAGTCTTCTTTTCTCCAGGCTGAACAGACCCAGGTCTCTCAGCCTTTCCTCATAAGGGAGATGACCCATATCATCTTCGTGGCCCTCTGCTGGACTCTTTCCAGAAGATCCCTGTCTAGATGATCCTCAGAGGTCCCTTCCAACCTCAATCGTTCTCTGGTTCTGTGATCAACAAAAGGAAAGGTTTTAATACCAATTACCATGTAGAGATATACAAATCCAAGTAAAGGTAAAATGTTCTTATATGAAACTTGATCATTCTAAAGCACCAGAAGGAAGATCTCCAAACGTTAGCTTTTATCACTGGTTTACTCTTATTGCTCTTCAGCTTTGGAAGATTAGCATGGGTAATATTATATGAAAATTTGACCAACAGAATAGTGGCATTAAGGGTTTGACAAATGCAAATGGAGAATTCTCCAAACTCCACTATTCTGAAATTTACTTTAGGAGGGCACAGTAAGAAATTTCATACACATCCAGTAAGTCCATTTCTCCAAAAAAGGGGGGTACAAACATGACATCCATGAATGATGATGATGATTCATCCATGATGAATACCAAATATCAGTAGATTTATAGATGCATAAATTATTCTCATGTAAGCCTATAAGCCTGATAAGTCTCTCTTATATTGATTCTATAATTTAATTAAATTTAGCTAAAACTTGGAAGTGTTCCTTACGATTTTCTTATTTCAGCCTGTGAAAACTTGAAGATTATATGCTGACTACGAGGAAGACAGACCAAACTTTTATGAAGTTCTGACGCAGGGCATTTGCCTTGAAATTTTGAATGCAGAAGACATTAAAAAATTATTTCAGACTGCTGTAAATGTGGGAGATGTGTCCATCAGCAAGAACCTGTATTAGCTAATTAATATTTTATGTTGAATAATGTTCCAGAACATTATAGCAAAATACATCAAACTCACAGAAACTGTGTTCTTCCTCTTAGATATGTACTTTAGTACTACTTACTATTATATATGGTTATTACTTGTTATAACCATGTTTGACATCAGGTGCCAAAAAGTTGTAGATTTGTATACCAGTGCGCCATATGATCAATCTAATTTTTGAGTAGTTACTAAGCGTAATATTCTTGTAATAGTTTTCACTTTGCCAATGATGTTACCCTTTCAGATTAAGTGAGCCCCTCAAGTGATCCCTCCTTCACGATAATCTTGTTGAAAGAGAAAGCTGTAAACTAGCTTTTCTTCAGTGCTGTGATTAAAAAAAAATAAAATCCACAAATGTTATCAGCCTCTATTTTTTTTTTTCCTCAGGCAGACTGGTATATTCCATTAAGTTTATTGGATGTCATTGCAATCAATCCATTTGGATTGAAGTATTGAACAAAAATGACAAAAGTTTATCACAGCTTGATATACTTGTGCAGAGATACCTATCCAGGACTTGGGAACGTTGCTTCTTTCTACTCAGCTCTAGTCTCTTCTCAAGAAATATGAAGTAGTATAGTAGACAAAGCATTTTTTAGGTTAGGTTGGAAGGAAGTGAACAGAATTCATTTGTTTAATTATTTATTTATTGTCATAATGTCAAACTGACTTTCACTTTACCAGGACTTTATTTTAAAGTTTATAAATAGCGTAGGCAAAAGTCATTGACTGAATGAATATATAAATTCATAGCTTTCTTGTACAACAGCCTTTTAATGTTTAGATACTTTGGGTGTGAGTGGCAGGCTCAACTTTTCTGTATGAACATCAGAGGTATTAGATTTCTTGCAGAATTTTCATCTTCAGCAGTTCCTGAAGGTGAGAGGTGAATGGTCTTTTCATGATGTTCCATCCCTGAAGTACACTGCTGTTTTCTGAAAATACTAAAACCAAATCAAAACAAAACAAAACAAAAGAAACATCACCACCACCACCAACAAAACTTTTACCTCAGTTTAACGAAATTTAGTGTTTGTATCCTGCTCACAAAGAATGACTGCCAGAAGACAGCCAAAACCAGAATGTGCAAAGCAGGTAGCTGAAGTCGCATCAAATATCATCGATCAACTCCACAGTAATCCTGAAGTCAACTAATAATTACATCAGTCTGTCACTGCTGTGATTGATTATGGCTCAGCTATTGCCAAGTGTAAACATTAATGAAAATAAGAAACAAAATAGAAAGATAGCTAAAATGGGACAAAACAGAAAAGCAAACAAACAAACAAAAATACAACCCTAAGGCAGGGTACTTAAAACCAGGATGATTGCAGATAACAAATGTCATCATTATTTTTGCACAGAAAATGAAGAACTGAAATAACTACCAAACCCCAAAACCATCCCAGCACATAATACAACATGCTATATAACACAGTGGAGTGGGAATGTCTACATCTGTTATAGTTTTGGCTAAAGCAGAGTTAATTTTCTTCTTAGACATTTACACAATGCTGTGTTTCAGATTTTTTATAAAAATGTATTGGGTTTACATTGCAAGGTTTTGGTAGCAGGGCGGCTGCAGGGGTACCCTCTGTGAGAAGAGACCAGAAGCTGCCCCATGTTAGGTAAGGGCCAGTTTCAGCTGGCGTTAAAAGGAACCCACCACAAGTCAGAGCTGAGCCAGTGAGTGTCACTGATTGTGCTTCTGTGAGAGCAGATTTAATAAAGGGAAAAAAAAAAAAAACAAAAACAACAACAAAAAAAAAATCCACTGCTGCGCAACAGCAGCTGGGAGAGCAAGGAGTGAGAAACAGCCCTGCAGACAACATCAATGAAGAAGGAAGGGGGAGGAGGTGCTTCAGGTACCAGAGCAGAAGTCCCCTGCAGCCTGTGGAGAGGCCCCTGGTGGAGCAGGCCGTCACCCTGCAGCCTATGGATCCCACATGCAGCCACACGGAGCAGATCTCCACGCTGCAGCCCGTGGAGGAGCCTCCGGTGAAGCAGGTGGATGTGGCCTGGAGGAGGCTGCTGCCCATGGAGAGCCCCCGCAGGAGCAGGCCCCAGGCCAGAGCTGCAGCCCGTGGAGAGGAGCCCACGCAGGAGCAGGGGGTATGGGGGGAGCTGCCGCCCGTGGGGGACCAGTGCTGGAGCAGTTTGCTCCTGGGGGATGGACCCCATGGTACAGATTCATATTTGGAGCAGTTCTTGAAGAGCTGCTGCCTGTGGGAAGCCCCTGCAGGATCAGTTTGGGAAGGACGGCATCCTGTGGGAGGGACCCCATGCCGGAGCAGGGGCAGAAAGTGACCATGAAAGAGCGGGAGGGACGAAGCACAGGGACTGAGAGCAGCCTCCATTCCCCATTCCCCCGTGCCACTCAGGGGAGGACGTAGAAGAGTGCACGTTGTGGGGAAAGGTGTTTTTATTTTGTTTTTAGATTCTCACTGCTCTAGTCTGCTAGTGATAGGCAATAAATTATATTAATCTCCCTATGCTGAGTCTTTTTTGCCCATGACAATAACTGTTGAATGATCTCCCTGTCCATATCTCAAACCTTGAGCACTTTGCATTGTATTTTCTCCCAATTTTCCTTTAAGGAAGGAGAGTGAGAGAGTGGTTGTGGTGGAGTTCAGCTCTGTATTAGGGTAAAACCACCACAGAACACAGTGGTGATAACACATTGATGTTTTTAGTTGTTGCAGAGCAGTGTTTACATAGACCCGAAGACTTTTCTGCTTCTCATGCTGCCCTGCCAGAGCGAAATCTGTGGGAACACCAGAAGCTGGGAGGGTACACAGCCAGGACAGCTGACCCAAAGAGACCAAAGAGATATTCCATACCATATGGCATAATGTTCAGCAAAAAAAGCTGGGGTAAGGGAGGAAAGGGAGGACATCTGGAGTGATGACATTTGTCTTCCCAAGAAACTGTTACTGTGATGAGCCCTGCTTTCCTGGAAAAGGCTGAACATCTGCCTGCTGATGGGAAGTAGCAAATGAATTCTTAGTTTTGCTTTGCTTGTGCATGTGGCTTTTGCTTTACCTAGCAAACTGCCTTTATCTCAACCCATAAGTTCTCACACTTTTACCTTTCTGATTCTCTCCCCCATCCCACCTGGGGAGAGTAAGCAATCAGCTGTGTGGGGCTTGACTGTCTCCTGTGTTAAACCACAATATTATCCTAGTTGTACCAGCAAAAGAGTAGCCATAGCTACACCTTTAATTTCCTTTTCTTCCTTCTTCCTCTGTAAACTGTTACACTCAATGTAACAACCTAAGATTCTTCATCTTTGTCTCCAAACCCTAGTTCAGGTTAGCTGTTTTTTCATCCATTTAGATAGCTATCTACCTCTTCCAGAAAAGGAAGTGTCAGGTAGTGAATTATGCAATTAGACAATTCAAAAATAAATAGAGCTATCTTATCATTTTTGTTTCAGTTACATGAAATAATTCCTATTCATTTAAATGTCTCTAAGAAAATAGTAGCCATTTACTGTTATAATAAATGGATATGGAAGTGACTCTCAGTCCTAGTTTGCCAAGATAATTTCAGCTTTTAAAACACTGCTCTGCCAACCTCTCAGCTTTAAGTTACTGTCATTTCTACCAGAGCTTCCACTGATCTGAGTCAGAACAAGCCACAGCATTTTATCTCAGAATGCATCCTAAGGTGAAAATATATACAGGAAAGATGGAGGGAGGACATTTTCAACAAAATAATAATAACTGCAGCTCAAATCAGAAAGATAAAAACATTTGTGCAGGTAACCAGTGACCTAAAGATAGATTTGGAACCTATATTTATAAGTAACCATATATTGGAACTATTTACCAGTAAAAAAGTTATGGAGGTATGTTTTGGGATCCATCACTGAAAGAGTGATGACAAATGTCCTGACCTGATATATGAAGAGGTTCTAGTTTTCCCTGAAGCTAACAGAAAACTTTTCTCTGAGTTCTCTAATTTGTAAATTATTATTGTAGTATCAAAAGGTAGTGTAAAAATCTGAAAATAAACTTGAAATTGAGGAAAAGAAAACTAATAAAATGAAGCAAATGAAATATTTATAGTTGATTGGTAAGAAAGATGAGAATTTATTTTTTGCTATTAAAAATTATGCTAATAGATGGAATTTTGTTCATAACTACCTCTCTGCTAATTTAGCTTTCAGGTCAAACCCTAAAATTTTAGTCTACTTGTTAGTTCCACTGACTTAATTGGCGCCAATAGGACTCTGCTTCTAACTCTCTACTGAGTTTAATATGGAAGTTTAATGTGAAGTTTATCAATTCAAAGATGTCTTTCTTGAAGAAAACACACTGTTCTGGCAAGTCTTTTTTCTTCTGTTCTGTCACTGGCAGGTCTATTAGCTATTGTTTTCAAGGTTCCCAGAAAGTTTGATTTTTGGCCCAGTTTTCAGGTGCTTGTTATTTATTCAGACTTTAGCCAATTATTTTAAGAATTACCTCAAGCTGAAATTTTGATGATGCTGAGTAGTTTTTTTTAAATATTTTTTTAACTTCTAGCAAAAGTATTTCAGCTACTGCATGAAGCCAAGGGAAAATACAGTATTTTTGAATGTTAATAGAATTCTGGCAATCTGTTCTTTGGAATGCTGTTAAAACACCAAAGCCATAGGATAAGGACTTGAAATTTGGCAGGGAACTGACTTTTGCATAATGGATTTCCTTTTTGCTGTTCCTGTGAAAATCTGTCCTTGTTTGACCTAGTTATAAGTTTTAGAAAGACTGTGATATGCATGTTCTTAGAGACTTGTTGGAGGTTAAGTGTTCAAATTTCTATAAGTTTCCCTAAGTACCCTAAAGCCTCCCACAACTATCAGAAAAGTCTAAGCTGCCACCCGCCATCTGGCCAAGCATTACAGGTGCAAATCCACTACTTTCCGTCTAGTGGCCATTCTGAGTGAATGAAGAGAAAGAGAAATCAGGAGAGAAATCAAAGGCTTGTCTTTTCTGTGCTTTCAGTAATTTCCTGTTGTCAAAAAAGTGCAGAGAAGCACAATTCCAATTTAGAACATACCAATTCCTAAATGAAAATTTGCAGTCCTACAAGTCTACTATCAGCTGCTACTTGACTTTGGAAAGTTCTAACTAAGGTTTAGTGTTTGTCAGACATTTGTGCTTTATTCAGTTTCTTTAACTTCAGTTTTCTCTTCTGTGACACTTTGTAGAATCTGAGACACCTGCACAAAGAAGGCAGATACAACAGAAGACAACTAGGAGAACTGTACCTTTCCACTTTGGCATGGAAAGCCAGATGGAAACCTTACTACTTCTAAATAAAGTGTATATATATATATATACATATATAGACAGATATATATATATATATAGAGAGAGAGAGAGAGAGACAGACAGATAGATATATATTGATATATATCAGGAATTAAATCAACCTGCTACAGTTGGGAACATTCAGGAGACTCCTCAAATGGATAGATCTAAGTTGTTCTATTCTTAAATTTTGTTCTTATAATTTGCCTACACCAGGATCTCTCTACCTAAACTGATAGATGAATCAGATAGATTAGAATGTTATTGATTGTAGTGGTTTTACATGACAAGGTTTTGGTAGCAGGGGACCATAGGGGTGGCTTCTGTGAGAAGAAATCTAGAAGCTGCCCCATGTTAGGTAAGGGCCCTGCTGCTGACCAGAGCCGAGCCATTAAGTGATGTTTTGCGCCTCTGTGAGAGCATATTTAAGACAGGGAAAAAATAAATAAATACATAAATAAATAAATAAACAAACAAAAAAAAAAAAAACACAAAAAAGCAACAACAACAACAAAAAAAGCCGCACCTCACAGCAGCTGGGAGAATGAGAAGAGTTAGAAACAGCCTTGCAGGCGCCAAGGTCAGTGAAGAAGGAGGGGGAGAGGTGCTCCAGGCGCCGGAGCAGAAGTCCCCTGCGGCCATGTAAGGACCATGGTGAAGTAGGCTGTCCCCCTGCAGCCCATGGAGTACCACGGTGGAGCAGGGTTCCAAGCTGCAGCCCGTGGAGGAGACCACGGTGGAGCAGGTAGACCTGCACTGATGGAGGCTGCGGCCTGTGGAGAACCCCCACCAGAGCAGATTCTGGGCTGGACCTGTGGCCCGTGGAGAGGAGATCACGCAGGAGCAGGGGGCCTGGTAGGAGCTGCTGCCTGTGGGAGACCCAGGTTGGAGCAGTTTGCTCCTGAGGGATGGACCCCGTGGTACAGACCCATATCTGGAGCAGTTCTTGAAGAGCTGCTGCCTGTGGGAAGCCCACGCAGGATCAGTTCAGCAAGGACTGCATCCTGTGGGAGGGACCCCACAGCACAGGGGACGAGAGTGACCGTGAAGGTGCGATGGAGATGAAGTGCTATAGACTGACCACAACCCCTACTCCCCAGTTCCCATGTGCCACTCAGGGGGAGGAGGTGGAAGAGGGTGGATGGGCGGGAGGCATTTTTGGTTTCTTTCCTTTGTTTCTCACTTCTCTAGCTTGTTAGTAATAGACATTAAATCTTACTATCTCCCTATGCTGAGTCTGTTTTGCCTGTTACAATAATTGTTGAGTGATCCCCCCATCCTTATCTCAACCCTTGAGCCCTTTTCATCATATTGTCTCCACCTTTCCCTTTGAGGACGGAGAGAGTGGTTGTGGTGGAGCTTGGCTGCCTACCTGAGTAAATCCACCACATTGATATTTTTTGTTGTTGTTGTTTGTTTATAAAGATATGACAGAAAGCATTTTATTTAAAGCCTTTGCAAAAATATGGAATTCCTAATATTTATTCTTTGAAGGTAGGTTGGGTCCCCTTTGGCCCTTACACTTTCCTTCTCAGTCTGCCTGGTCAGCGAGGGGGCTGTGGGTGCACAAGGAGCTGGGAGGGAACACATCCAGGACAGCTGACCCAAACTGACTAAAAAAATCACTAAAACTGACCCCCTGTTCTCAAGGTGAAAGCTCCAATCAACAGGGAAATTAATTCACTGTATTCTTTTTAATGAAAATGACTGTGATTGTACCACTTTATGCTTGATGCAAGGGTACCTGAACGTGAGCTCAAAGTATGTCCATTAAAGCCATTGGCAGCATCCCCTGAAAGGAGGATAGGCAGTTATATGGATCAGTACACATCTTACACAGGAAATTGCTCCCCAGTCTGCATCTTCTGTACCTGTGATTACTTTCACAATATAGATACCATAGACACCGTGAGGAAGAAGACAGAAACAGTGTGTGAATTTAGGTACAGTGAGTGTCAATGAATCTTACTCAATATAACAAGGTAAACAAAGTGAATTAAACCATGTAGAATTCTGCTCAAGAGGCAAGACATTTGTATAGCTGATAGCCTTCTTCACAGCTGCTTCTAAATTGTGGCCACATCAATCTCTGTAGCTCCATATATTTATTACAGTTAATAATTTTACAGAATAATAAGTAACATGCTATTCTGTTTAATTAGTACTGATCCCCTCCCCATCATCTGAGGTGATTCTGAAAGATATCATATATTTGATTAGAATTAGAATAGTTCAATTGGAAGGGACCTTCAAAGATCATAAAGCCCAACTGCCTGACCACTTTAGAACTAACTAAAAGTTGAAGAATATTATTAAGGATATTATCTAAATGCCTCTTGAACACTGACAAGCGTGGAGCATCAACCACCTCACTAGGAAGCCTGTTCCAGTGTTTGATCATCCTCATGGTAAATATTTTTTTCCTATTTAGTCTTTTCCTATTAAGTCTTCCTATTTTCAGTCCTATTTTTAGGCTGAATGTGCCATGGCACAACTTTGTGCCACTCCCATTCATCCTATTATGATAGGATGATATCAAGGAGATGGGATATATATATATATAGGATATATATAGGATGATACCAAGGAGAAGAGATTGACACAACCCTCTTCATTCCTCCTTCTACAGGAAGCTGTATAGTGCAATGAGGTCACCTACTTGCCTTCTTTTCTCCAAATTAGACAAAAAAAATGTCCTTAGCTTCTCCTCATCAGACATGCCTTTCAAACTTTTTACCACCTTTGCAGCCTTCCTCTGGAAGTATTCAAGTGTTTTTTTGTTGTTGTTGTTTTGTTTCGTTTTGTTTTTTTTTTTTTTTTTTTAAATATATATATATATAGGGTAAAGCCCAGAACTGTACACAATATTCAAGGTGAGCCTGCTAAATACAGTAGAAGAATCACCTCTTTTGACTGCCTGGCTATGCTGTGCTTAATGCAAGTCAAAATGCAGTTTGCCCTTTTGGCTGCCAGGGCACACTGCTAGCTCATGTTTAGACTACTGTCAACCAACACCCTCAGCTCCCTTTCTGCTGAGCTGCTCTCTAGCAACTTGTCTCCCAGTCTGTGTTTGTGTCCAGCACTACTGCATCCTAGGTGCAGAACAACTAATTCTAATTTAATTAATTGGTTTCTGATATTAACTCTGGTTCTCTGACACATTTATATTTGACATTAATGAATTAATACATACCTTAAAGATATTCTGACTTTGATATAAGAATGGCATGGTTCAGAAAACTAGATTTATTCCTTCCTACATCATTCCATAGGAAGAAAAACAAAACAAACAAAAAAGTAATAACAACAACAGAACAGAAGATAAACACAACCTCAGAAATCATGCAAGATCATATTTTGATCATCAGCTTAGTCACTCGAGACTAAAATAGGATTTAGCTCCAGATTGCAGTTACCTAAATTTAGTCATCTACAATCTGTAGCTGAATCCCATCATTAAATATAGATTTGTGCAATCTGGAATCTCATCCCATGTGACAGAAAAGTAAAATTCAGACTGCTAACCAACAAAATGAGTAAGATACTAGAAGAAAGGATTTATGAACTAAGGTTAAAGTCCCCAGATTGCATAATTCAACAAGTTAATGATTAAGAAGATGACACGGAAGCAAATATCAATATATTTAGAGGGATGAAGTAAATTACAGAGTAAAACTACTTCAGCACATGCACTTACATATAAGCAGAAATTATGGAACCAACAGTGAAGCTATCTATAACAAAAAAAAAAAAAATCACTTTATGCTAATACAGAGACGAAAATTAAACACAGACTCGAGAATGAGGATGAGGAAAAATTATTGGAAAAAAATAAAAATAAAAATATGGGGAAAAAATCAACCTATGGATGTACTCACTGCATACAGCTTTTCATTTGATCCTGCCATATGCTCTACCACAATAAAATGATTGGTATGCTTATTTTAAGTTCATATATACATAGTAATATCCATGTGTAAAAATGTATGTTCTCTTAATATTTTTCAAAATATGAAAAACAGGGCAAAGATTTAATTTATCTTCTAAAAGGATTTAATGGGGCTAGGTATCCATGTGGATTTAAGTATAAAGTAGATGTCTCTCTCTCAGGCTAATGTATCTCTGCACACTCTTAAATCTAGAACTCTTTTGTCAAATGCAATGTAGGAACTGAAGATGTGGGATGAAAAAGTAGAATGCTCTTCAGTATTCACCATCTTTTACTAGAAATAATCTCATCATACCATCTAATTAATAACATGACAACATGATTATGTATATCAGCAAGGAAAAGATAAACAGGAAAGCTCAATCATCTTGTCTGGCAATATACTGTGCATATTCCATGTTAACAAGCAGATTATATATGACAAATTGAAATTGAGACATATAACAACTGAGGAATATTTATCTTAGAGAACCATTTTAACATCCACCTTTATATCTAACATTGACAAAGTGTTCTAAGAAGTTTCCTATGATAATGATCTTTCAGATTCTCTGTCTCATTAAGGGTTAGGATAATAACTATGAAAATGAACTGTATGATTTTGATAACATAGCTCAATAAATTTTATCTTTTTCTGTTACTAATGGAAGGTTACAGACTTTTCATTAACCTACTAAAAAAAGCATCAGGACTTGTCTGGTTTTGTCTTGGCCTGAGATGAGTCTAACATAATTATTGCCATAATAACAATTCCCTGACACAGAGGTTAATATAACTTTGTTAATATAACTAGTTTAGTCATTGTTTATGACAATACTAAGTGTGGAGTAAATTGTCTGTTGTTCCAGATTAAAGTATGGTGTTGGAATGCTGCAAACACAGGATAGTAACAGAAATCACAGACTGCAAAGACAATTCACAACAGCTCATTTTTAAACATAACAAGATCATGAATGTAAAATAACACCTAAAACTTAAATGTTGACCTAAAATGTATAAAGAGAAGTTATGTAGGAACATGATCAATTACAGAAGTAACTGTTCCTACTGAATATATGTATATATGTTTAAGAGAATTAGATTGATGCGACAGGAATGAAAAAAGTGATAAATCAAACCAGTCTTAGGCTTCAAAATATAACTTTATTAGTCTAACATTCAGTAACACACGTTGACAACGTTTAGTTTTTATTATTCTGTTTCTCAGCACTAGAAACAAAAAAAAAAAAAAAGAGATGTGCTTTACCTATACCTGATATTGCAAGTCTATGTAAAGTATAATAATATTACAGTATTAAAGTCTTTCATAGTCAACATATAACAAAAGAACAATCATTAATTAAAAACTTGCCTTTTTAGAACTAAAAATTGAGGATGGTAAATCTGCCATCTTTTCCCTATCAAAAAAAATAATAAAAAAAATAAAAAAATAAGGAGTTGCAATGATTTACAACAGCTGCAGCTTTGTAGAGGAATCTTTTAAATTTAAGAATTGTAAGTGCATTAATTCTTTTCAAATAAGGCAATAATATGGATTTTTGATATTTTTGTCCTTAGGAAACACAAAATATTTTACAGTGTGTGGTCTGATCTTCAAAGCATTACCCATCTGAGAAATCCTTGCTATGCAAATAATATTCACTTGCAAAGTCACTGGCTGCATGAGTAACATTTATATAGCTTTTCTATAACCTACTTTACAGAATGGAACAGGAATCTACAAGCCCAAGGCTGCATCACGTCAATTTAGATTTGTCTATTGATTTCAGTGGAAGCCAACCAGGGTCTCACAGATGCAAAAAGAACATTAACCCTAATCTATATTACTGGCTTACAGCAAACTTTGACCCCACTCAGTCTAGACCTTTGCCTCTTGAAAGTATACAAATTTGATCATTATTGAACACTGTGAAATTTGTTGTCACATCTCACCTGGAAGATAGGAGCTTTTACAGGTCAAAGACAGAGCACAGCTGGTTATGCACAAACCTTATTTCTGTCTGTTGAACACAGATTTAGTATTTATTGTCCCTTCTTAGATTTTGCAATATGAATGCATAATACTCTGAATGAATGCAGGACTCAGAAAAAAAAAAAAACAGGCAGTTAGATATGCTCATATTTAGACTTTTTGTTATTTTCAATAGCTCTTGATCCTTTGGACATTTTTAAAGCTCAAGATTATGTAGTTCACACCGTGTATTTTCAAAAATTTGTGATAAAGAAGGAAAAAAAAGTTTTTTCTAGTTTGACTGAAGCAGAAGACTGAGGCAGAATATTCTGTAGTGTTTTAATTATATTATTTTTAATAGGTAATCACAGAAAGGAATCTTCATTCAGTTTTAATCCTTTTAAACTGTAATACTGATCATATGCTTTAATCTTACAAATGTTGGTGTCCCACAATAACCATTACCAAAGCCTAACCAATTCAAACCTCATTAAAATGTATGTTCAGTTTGAGACAACCTAGGCAACCTGTATATATATATATATATATATATATAACCAGTATTCTGTTTTCCTTCACAGCAAAGATTTTGTGAGTTATAGTCTGTCAAAGACAGAATTCTTACTCTGCAAAAAATAGCAGTTTTGCATTAAGTAATATAGAAGATCACCAAAGTGCTTTGCTTGATACCATCTAGAGAGGAGGTTATATATTATTTAACGTAGAAGAAAATAAATATTTTTCTTTGAAGATCTCTTCTTGAGTAATGTTCGTAATATTACTCTGATCAGGTTTTGCTGAAGATTGTAGAAACCACACATCACTTTACTTCACATATCTAAAAACAAACAGTAATAATAATCTCTAAAATGCTGGAAATACTAAATAAAATATATTTTCTACTTTACGCATGTTTTTTTTGAAGAACTTACAAGTGTTTGTGTGAACATAGTGTATAAACTGTATGTTTATGCCCAATCAAATGTATCAAACTTATAGAGTCTGTATTCTTTTAGTTTAAATAATGAAAACGTGAAAAATAAATTCTGTGTTTCATATTAAGTCCTCCCAGGGAAATAGGAAATCTCATCCCAAAACACACTGAATAGGGGCTTTTTTGTTTGCTTTTTCACTTAAAGCAACAAATTATTCTTGGTGACCTTTATGGAAAGTATGATTTAAAATTTGTTTCAGTATATTTCTGTATCAAAGTTAAGATATAAAAGAATCCAGCTATGCAGTATAAAACAAAATTCAATTACTGTAAAGTTTAGTTTCCTATTTCTGTCAAATTTTAGAATGCTGTAATATCTATGCCACTTCCCCATTACTATGTGGAAATTTTTAAGATTTTTTTTTTCCTTCCCTCTCTCTCTTCCTCTTGTTGTTGTTGTTTTCATCTCTGGATGTTAGTAGACAGACCATAAAAAAAAAAAAAAAAAAAATTAAATTAAATTAAACAACAATTAAAAAAACAACAAACAAACAAACAAACAAAAAACTTCGTGACTTAAATGGTCCAGTCAGAATGAGTGATTCAAGGAAAACTGCCCTTACTGCTTGGATTACTGGGATAGCAATTGATCAGTCACTCTTAGAGAAATTTATTTGTGCAGATCAATCAAAAAGGAGTATGCATTCAATGCAATTGACAATTTCAGAATTTAGCTGTAGAATTCTAAAATGTGTCTGGATATGTACAGATAGATTTCTCTAGATCTTATCCATTGGTGGTATTAACTGAGCAATAAAAAGCATGCTAAGGATATCAAGATTACCATCTTGGGAAATAAAAAAGGAAAATATTCATACTTCTAAAGAAATCAAAATGAGATTTGTGTCTCTGTGTGTGTGTATGCATGCATAATAGCAACCTACTACACTTTTCCCATACTATATCCTGGAATAAGTGTTTGGGGTGCTTAATTGAAACTTTATTAAATATTTTCAGCAAGAGTTAGCATGCATGGACTGTTTCGTCCCAAATGCTTGAAACCTGGCAAAATTGTAAGCAGTGGAAAATATGGCCATAAAAATGAATATTCCAGGAAAATGAAAAACAGACTTTTCTATCTACCTCACCTACAATCATCTAGAGCAATAATTAATTTGCCAGGAAATTGTATGCTGGCAGGAAGATTTACTTTAGTCACCACTTGAATTTGTGCCAAAATAATCCTATAAAACTGATAGAGAAGTAAAGTTCTTTTGAAGCCCTTGGGTCTCTTTTCTGTGTCCTTTAAAATATTCAGTAATTCTGATTTTGTGAAGCACACCTTGGATATATTTTTTTTAATTAGTCATTATTAACAGTTTTTATATTCATGGTCTTTTAGTTGTAAATCACAATGCTAAACTATTTCTGAAGTTAAGATAAAGTGCCAATAAAAAAGGCATTCAAGACAACTTTCTAGTTTGTGTATTGTAAAACACACAGACCCAGGAGTCTGATTTATCTATGTTCCTATTGCCTTTGGTTGTTTGCTAAACAACTGCCTGCTGATATTTTGTTCCCCTACAGTGGGGATACCTGTTGGGACACCTGTTACCTGCTGAGTGAGACCAGCAAGCATGGAGAGCTACCAGGGACTTTGTCTTTTTGCGGGGCATTTTGCTTGGCAGTGAGCAGAAAGGGGATCCAGAAACTCTTTTCCAGACATGGTGAGACAGTAGTGATGGTGGTGCTCTCACCAGGATCAGTGCCCAGCCTTGGCTGGAGGAAGCACCTCAGCATGTTGGAAGTCATGGGACCAGCAAAATTTCAGAAGGACGATACTGCTTCCCAGGCTTTGTGTCTGGTGGTTTTCCCTGGAGCAGGGCATGATGGGGGCGGATGGTAGCCCCACGATTGAGGGGAGACTGTGTAGCATCAGGGAGGATGAGTGGGAGGTTTGTGTGACCTTCACAGAGACTCTGCAAAAGCAAGAGGCTGAGCTACACAAAGGATCCAGGATGCTGCCCAGAGCCCTTAACTAGACACATCAGCAGATGGTGATAACAGCTTGCAGTTATGTGAAGGAAGGATGAGGGTACATGGGGCAGAGTGATGGGAGCAGGTGAGGTCTTCTGAAAAATAAAATAGACCAGAAGGTGGCCTATCTCAAGTGCAGGTATACAAATGCACACAGCTTGGAAAATAAACAGGAGGACCTGCATTTCTGTGTATGGATGCAGAATTATGGTATCACTGTCCTTGAAGGTTTTCAAGACCTAGCTTGATAAAGTCCTCAGCAACCTGGTCTGAATTCATTGTTGACCTTTTCTTGAGTAGAAGTTGCACTAGAGATCTCCCAAAGTCCTTTCAAACCTTGATGATTCTGTAGTTCTCTTATTCTTAATCTGCAGTAGTCTAACTACCAAAATGGAAAGCCCTGTGATTGCTAAACTGAATAGTCAGTACAATACTTCTGTTTCTTTAGCTCAGTGCAATGAGACAATATATCACTGCAAAAGCATACAAGCTATCTGCAGAAAGCTAAATGGTTTCGTTACTGCATCTTTGACTGAACAAAACTGATTCTTGGGCATAACTTCTTGGTTTTGAGATGAAACATTTAGTCCAAGCAATAAAGATCTTAAATGAAGTCAAAACTACAACATACATGGATGGATGGATACTGCATCAGAACTCTGTATAAGACAGGATTATTTATAACTGTGAGACAGCCTTTATATAGGTAGCTGCCTTTCTTAAACAATATATCAGATTATTTATAATTCCAGTAGAATTTATTTCTATGTGAGCTTTGCAACTATAGCTCACGTGGCTGCCCTGGCCCCAGTGATATTATCACTAGCAAATGCAATGTAATATGTTGCTTTACAGTTTATCTTACTACAGCTTTCAACATCAGTTGAAAATCTGATGTTCAGTGTTATTTCTTTTTGAAGTAGTGTCTGGATCACATTAATCCTCTCTCAGTTCAATTTAAAGCCTCACGTCAAGGACAAGTACTCTTGGTTCTGCAGATATATCTGAATTAAATTAGTGGACATCAGTGATGACCCTCCATTTTAAGCAATACAAAGTCCTGCCAATGATTTTTTAGGAAGTTCAGTGAGTTCAACAAAAGTGGAAAATTACCTGAGAAAATTTCAGTGAGGATCAGACAAGCTTGCTATTACCAAAACTGAAACTTACGTTCCAAGTCAAGGTGAAATTCACCTTTACAAAGGCACTCCTCTTTATTGTATTCATAATTAATAGACATAGTTTCTGGTTAGATGGTATCTTTAAACATGTCTAATGTTATGCATGTGAGTTGTCACAAATTCTCCAGTAAGAATATTCACATGACAGCAAAGCAGATGTTTAAGTGCTTTCATAGTACGGCAGAGGTCTGCTATTAATGTCATGTATCTGCTTCTGAAATATGATTCAAAAATTTCCTCATAAAAATAAGAACAAAATGAATATTGAGAGGCCAGTGACAGTAGCAATATTGGTAAATTGTTAAAGAAAACAAAAAAAAAAATCAAAACACAAACAACCAAATAAACAAACAAACAAAACATTTCCTAAACATGCAATGCAATCAGTTTGGAAACTGAAAACTACATTTCTTGGAAGTATAGAAATTTGACTCTGCTTAACATTTTATAAAAGTAATTTCATCTTGAGGAAAGGTAATCAATGAATAAGCTTTACTTTCTTATTGAGGAAGCTTTATTTCAAATTTTTAAGCATAAAAGTGATACAGTTCGAGATCCTCTTAAGCTACCCTACCTCTTTTATTAGAGTCATTACAGTCAGTGGAGTATGGAGAACTGTTCTGCTGGCCAGATTTGGATGCTAAATTCAAGGAAAGCAGAAATGCATACCCAGTTCTACTGACTGTATTGATTTGGGACATGAGTCACTTGCTCACAAAAGGCACTGGCTAACATTTGAGATGCCATAGAAGACATGAAGACCTTAGGAAGCTTTCTTAGTGAAATATTTGTTTGTGTGGCAGCTACAGAAAGACACCTGTGGGATTTAAAATGAAAGAGATGCGTATGTTAAGGCAACCACGACTGAGGATGCCCAATGTCATGACAGTGAGTGTATCATAGAGGCCAGTATTGGGAATCACAGTGGTATTGTGACCATACTGTATTGCAGTTGCTATATTTAGCTAAATGTAACTGAAATCTCTCTTGTGATTTCAGTATATTTTGTCTCTCTGCTCAATCAGCAATCACACGTAACATCAAGTATCTTCAGATAAGTCAATTTGATATAAAGCATCATAAACACCCACACAGAATATTTTAAAGAACCTGATCAGAGAGTATTGTACTCTGGGAGTAGGTTACCCTGTCAAGGGAGTTGACATTCACAGCCATTAGGAGGGAAAAATAAAGCAATATTTGTCATGCTGATTTTGAGATTATGTAACAGTTCTGTTATATATTTTGAAATTCAATATTCTATAAATTCCAGACAGAAAAGTTGATTTTCTTTTTCTTTTTCTTTCTTTCTTTCTTTCTTTCTTTCTTTCTTTCTTTTTCTTTCTTTCTTTCTTTCTTTCTTTCTTTCTTTCTTTCTTTCTTTCTTTCTTTCTTTCTTTCTTTCTTTCTTTCTTTCTTTCTTTCTCTTTCTTTCTTTCTTTCTTTCTTTCTTTCTTTCTTTCTTTCTTTCTTTCTTTCTTTCTTTCTTCTCTCTTTCTCTCTCTCTTTCTTTCTCTCTTTCTTTCTCTCTTTCTTTCTTTCTCTCTCTCTCTCTCTTTCTCTCTTTCTCTCTTCTCTCTCTCTCTCTTTCTCTCTTTCTCTCTTTCTCTCTCTCTCTCTTTCTCTCTTTCTCTTTCTTTGTTCTTCCTTCCTTCCTTCCTTCCTTCCTTCCTTCCTTCCTTCCTTCCTTCCTTCCTTCCTTCCTTCCTTCCTTCCTTCCTTCCTTCCTTCCTTTCCTTTCCTTTCTTTTCCTTCCTTCCTTCCTTCCTTCCTTCCTTCCTTCCTTCCTTCCTTCCTTCCTTCCTTCCTTCCTTCCTTCCTTCCTTCCTTCCTTTCCTTTCCTTTCCTTTCCTTTCTTTCTTTCTTTCTTCCTTCCTTCCTTCCTTCCTTCCTTCCTTTTCTTTCCTTTCTTTTTCTTCCTTCCTTCCTTCCTTCCTTTTCTTTCCTTTCTTTTTCTTCCTTCCTTCCTTCCTTCCTTCCTTCCTTCCTTCCTTCCTTCCTTCCTTCCTTCCTTCCTTCCTTCCTTCCTTCCTTCCTTCCTTCCTTCCTTCCTTCCTTCCTTCCTTCCTTCCTTCCTTCCTTCCTTCCTTCCTTCCTTCCTTCCTTCCTTCCTTCTTTCCTTCCTCCCTCCCTCCCTCCCTCCCTCCCTCCATCCTTCTTTCCGTCTGTCCCTCCGTCCGTCTGTCTGTCTTTTGGGTCTCTTTCAACCTGGGTCATCCTATGATACTATGATTCCATGCTGATTCTATGATTAATCTTTTTTTTTTTTTTTTTTAACAATGAAACAAATAAAAGTAAGTATTGGCTTAAAAGGCAAGGTCTAAGTATGAGACCTAAAATAAGTGACAGCAGAAACAGGAAGATAAATGATTTATTAATTTCATCATTTCTGATGACATTACCTGTAACTTTGTTTCAAAGATGGAACATACATTAAGGCAAATAGTCTATAAAATTAAATTTAGATGCATATTGCATTTTTCTAAGAAAAAAAAAAAAGGAAAAAAGACTAAAAGTTTTCTTTACCTTCTCTTATTATTTACAAAACTCTTAAGAAATTTTTTCTGGAGTTTACAATTAAACCTCGGTTATTATCAAAGGATTGGTTTCTAGTTTCTTAACAACCTCTGTTGTGTGGCTAAGGTATCACCGAGGCCTTTGCAAAGTAGCAAGAAGCATAACAACGGCTATGTACACATTCAGATTATTATACTGACACTTTTATCCAGGCTGAGAAATCTGTCCTTTTTCATATCACTTTCATCCTGTAGATGAAGGCACAGTTAGGTATTGGATTTTTTATTATTTTTTTTTACTATAAACTTAAATCTTGCATGAATGTCTCCTATCTCATAGGAGTTTTACTGAAACTTAGGATGAGATCCTGCCGTCTTTACTGATCTTGTACTGTTTACTCAGACAGCAATACAGTAATTATGGTGAATAGCAGTGGAGAGAATAGACTTTCTTATATTGAACTTGTTACAAACATAACAACTTTTCTTCCTTATCAAAGGGTTCTCCTTTCACAGCTCAGGTGAATTAGACTGTGTATATACAGGGGCTTTTCAGAAAGGTCCATTTAATTTGCTAATGTTAAAGTTGTCTCTAGCAGCTACTCAGACTTCAGTACACTGACTGAAACATATTGCTGTTTACAGCTTTTTCATATTTTTCTCTAAAGGTTAGATTTACCCAAAGAGTAAATATTTTATTATCTTAGAAATATTCAGGTAATCTGACTTTCAAAAATATTTTAAGTCACCGATTATTTAATAAGATGCATGTTCTACATATGTAGAATTCGAAAGTTTGTTTTTATACTTTTTTATACTTTTTTTTACATTTTTATACATTTTTCCTTCTATTCTAAATTAAAAAATAAAAATCCAGAAGAATTCTGGAAAAAATCTATGTATGCTAGACTAAGTATGCTAGACTACAAACATTACAGTCCAAACTAATCCTTCCAAATTCATAAAATATTAGATGGGAAGATGTTTTTCAAATAGCATTCTGACCACATACATCAATGGTGTGGTGCATGATCCTCAACTTCTCTGCTCTATTTGTAGGTTTCCAATTTGGGCTATTTATGAGGTGCTGTTTTAAAGTGTCCATAAAGCTCCACTTGCCCATCTTTTCAGGAGCTGGAAATCAAAACATTACAAAATGAAGCATCAAAATAAATTCAAAAAAAAAAAAAGTTATTAAGCTTACACCTAACTTCAGTCATTCACATATATATGTGAGACCTCAATCTGCATCATGTTCCCTATATTTTAGCCTACATACACAGAAATTTTAAAATAGGCTTTGAGGTAATAAGTAGCATTTTTCACTTAGGTTCACTGGGTAGAATTTCTGTAACTTCCTCTAAATTTCTGTGAATTTAACTGTTGTTAGGACTCACAAAAAAACATACTGTGCTGATGTGACCTGAAGGGTTTGTTTTCATTTGCATCATTTCTCAGTGTGAAGTAGCCCTAAAAAAATGTTTCATTTCAGTTTAAGTAGATTTGACACAAGTACAATGGCATGCTCTGTCAGCTGAGTGTAGATGAAAATCAGGTCACAGGCTTGTTAATCCTCTGTGTCTTCTTACTCCAGGAATATTAGTTGACTATTGCTTGCATTTGTAATGCATGATATATGTGGAAAAGTACACCTATTGATTGTGTTAAAGCTTGTTATCTTTCTCAGGGCTTAATAGACAGCAGTAGTGATAACAAAATAAATGCTGTAAAGGTTGCAACATCTAACATGCAAGGACATCTTAAGTTGGTGTGTTGTATATAATCATTACTATATTTGTGTGGTGAGGCCATCATCAAAACCATAAAGGATTATTTCATAGTTAAACATTAAGGGTTCACCTCTGCCTAAATAAGTATCCATTGTCATTTGAAATGTCCTAAGGTATCTGAAATGTTTATACAGAGTTGCAGGTATTACACAAGAACCTTTGCCTTTTTGAGGAATATCTACAGCCTCAGCAGTTTATATACAGACTTCTTTATGCTGTCAACAGTTAGATGTAGGCAACTGAATCAAGCCCCAACTAAAACTAGCAGGAAACAAGATGGATTCTAATGTTCATTAAAGGAATTTTAGGAGAAAGAAACCTAAATGGAAAATTTGTATACTGGGGATGTAAGCTATTCACCACATTCCTATTGTCACAATAGCTAGGATTCAGTTTGTCAAATAATTATCCGCATCTACATTTTTCTATGTAGATATGTATGCAAACCACTTAAGTTTCCACTGCATCCAGTACTCACTTGTCCATAGATAGGAAACCAACAATTTGAAACATCCTCAGATCTATTCTCTAAGATATGGATTCTCTACAGGTCTCATCTTCCATCCTTAGCCATCTACCTCAGAATCTCTGTATGTCAGATAGAACATAGTGCCTATACATGTCCACCTAAATCAACCCTTCTATCAGTACCATCAATGACTTGCAACTCAGTTAGGCAATCCCAAACACAAATGGGGATTTGCTGGGCAGAGAATGGATTGAGAAGAGCCCTGAGGAGATACACCCAGGGATGTTAGCTGATGAGTAGCTCAACATGAGCCAGCAACGTCTGCTTGCAGCCCAGAAAACCATCCATATCCTGGGCCTCATCAAAAGTATGGCCAGCAGATCAAGGGAGGTGGTTCTCACCCTCTACTCTGTTATCATGAGATCCCAATCCCAACTCTGGAGTACTGTGTGCGCACCTCTGGAGCCCCCAGTTTAAGAAAGACATGGACAGATCAAGGCAGTACAGAGGAAGGCCTTGAAGATAATCAAAGGGCTGGAGCACTTCTCCTGTGAAGAAAGGTTGAGGGATTTGGGGTTATTCAGCCTAGAGAAGAGACAGCTCAGGGGAAACCTTAGAGCAGCCTTCCAGTACCTAAAGGGGTCCTACTGGAAAGATGGAGAGAGACACTTAATCACGGAGTGTAGTGATAGGACTAGATGTAATGGTTTAAAACTAAAAAAAAAAAGGAAGGTTTAGGTTAGATTTAAGGCAGAAATTCTTCACAACAAGGGTGGCGAGGTGCTGGAATAGGCTGCCCAGAGGAGCTGTTGATGCCCCATCCCTGGAAGTGTTCAGGGCCAGTTTGGAAGGGGCACTGGACCACCTGGTCTAGTGTCAAGTATCCCTGCCATGGCAGGGGAGTTGGAACTAGATGATCTTTCAGGTCCCTTCAAACCCCCACCATTGTATGATTCTATGAATTTAATCTTGAAAGCTCTTCATGTCACCCTAAATTAGGCACACTTGTTTGGTTAGTTGAGTAGCTCTTAAGCTCCACCTCTATACCAATAAGAGACTTTATCAACTTGTCCAAATCTATATGTTTAGTGTTACCTGAGATCTGTTCTTGTCTGGAAGATATGATATAGGATTGCAGAAGACTTCTCCCTCTGGAAAAGCAAATGTAATATAGTTAGGACACTCTCAGGCAAAAAAGATGGGATTGAACACATTTTTAGGCAACTGATCTAAATTCACACATGCAGACTTATATTACAGTTAAATAGCTTAATCTTGATTCCTATCTAACACATGTTATTTGGTTATTCACAGATGTACAAACAAACCACGATTTATGCTTCTATCATTGTCTTCCCCACAAAGCAGGCTGATAATAACCTTATTTAAAATTAAAGGTAGGAATATTTCTCTTCTTATCTTCTCTAGAGAACATGACTTCCATGTTTTACTTTTCTCACAATTTCTTGATTTAATTTTGCTTATCTTCCTTTCTTGGTTTTCAAATTGCAGGTAATAACAATTAACTTTGTAAGAAAAGCTTGTTTAACTATCCTCAGTTGACTTACTTTTTAATCTTTTCTGGCTGCATGTTACTATATAACGAAAATAAAGATGTTTCTGGGTTCTTAGGTCCAGATGTGTCTCTCATCATGTTCCCAAACCACATCAGTCTCCCTACCCTGTGGTTAGGTTTCTGCATAAAACATAACCTGTCAAATCAGACTGAATAAGAGGTGTGACATGTACATGTAGATTCCTGACCTTAATGAACAGGGACTGCCCTGAAATTGTACCACACCACTTGCTATCACGTGAGTTTATTTTAAGCCTCATTTTATAATGAATGGATTCAGATCAGCCTATGGCAACTATATCTGATCCCAGTATTGGTACATGACAAATACTTTCTGTAACTACTTTTTGTAGCATTATTTCTGTGAAATGCATAGAGTTGCTACAGTCACATTCTGAAGAAAAGATATTAAGGCTGTTTTTCTGTGTATACAAAACTGAAACTCTGTTAGAAGAGAATGAGAAAAAGAAGTTAGCATGTGGAGAGAGAGAGGGGAAAAAGAAAGCAAAAAAAAAAAAAGCTGTAATATTCTGAGAGATTTTCTAAGTTTAACTTAAAGCTAATGTCATCAGGACTTGCCCAGTAATGGTGACAGCATATGATTGATTCGTTTTACTTATTTCATCTTGACATGGACAATCGTACAAATATGGAAACAAAAACAGCCTGTGCCTTTACTTGCCCATTACTTTTCATAGGTGGCTTCAAAGTTAAATCTTTTCACCCATATTCTGCAGCAGAAGATGCTCAGGAAATAAAATAAAACTCAGTAACAGTTTATTTTTACTACAGAAATAGTAAAAATTGGAAAAGTGTGAGAGATCTCATGGAAAGTTTTTATTTTTATTTAATAACATTAGTCACAGTGTACAGTAATTCAAGCAGATGTTAAATGGTTCCATGTGATTTTATAGTTTTCTGAATCATAGCATGAATAAGTGGTATGAGGATATTTTCTTCAAGCATCATTGTACAGCTGTCTTCTTGTACTTGGTACATAACTCTGAATCCCTTAGCTTGTTTCCAGTTAAGCTACTCATGGCTCTGAGCCACCTGTGCTAAAGCTGTATTGTTCTCACTACTGAAGAATGAGAATAACCTTCCTTTCTAATGTATGTGTTCACATAATACTGCTGTACAGAAAGAAGTAAAATATTATCCCAAGTTTACAACTTGGAAATTGCACTACAGAAGTATAAAGGCCTTAAACCTACAATGACTTAGACACCATAGAAGAGAATATTTAAAAATCTCTTAATGCCTAAGAGCCTCCTTGTCCCAAGATTAAGTTATTTTTAATGTGGTACTTACAATGAATGAGTGAAATTGCATTACTCAACTTTTTGAAAATTAGAGTCCTTGAATATTCAATATTTCAGTTGAAGCAGGCAGGGAAAACAAAATGAATGTCATATCTTACCGTTATTTTGCAGCTGTATTCACTTTCACTTTTTTCATGGATTTAGTAAAATTCTACTCAACTTGGGTGTTAACAAAAACAATTTTATCATTAGCAGTCATTCTTCAAACCCCTAGTGTACATTGCTGTCATAGAATGTAAGACAAAAGATGTAAGTAATAGGACTATTTCAGGACTGTGAGATAGTTACTGTTATGGATCCTATCTCCAGCTTCATGGTTCTTTGCAGAATCCACATGGACAGACAAAAAACATTATGTTATACTAGAAAAGCATAGACACCACAAAAATAGGTTCGTTTGCCTGTCACACATCTGTGCTTTCTGAAGTAGCTCTTCCAACATATATGATGCTAACAACAGATAATTAGCACAGTAAAACATTGTATCAAAACATGATTTGCCCTCAAACGTGAATGAATTCTTTAATAATTCCCATTTCTTCTAAACTTAGTTGAATTTTTGTCAATGTATGTACTTTACAAGTTGATCATTGAAATGTAAGCAGTGTTATGGGAGAGTCAGAAGTTTAACAATCCCCCTGATGTGTTCCCAATGGATATGGAATTACAGAGGTTCAAGAGCAGCCCTTCTTTGCATGTATTTTGAGATGCTACTTGGAAGTTGACCATTCCAGAACAAACACAACTGTGTGAAGATAAGAAACAAGCTTTCCCACATTATGCAAATTTCCTCACAAGTCAATGTCACTTCACTTCTGGAGCTAAGCAGGGCTGCATATTTGAACTTCACAGAGTTCAGCTCAGCTCTCTGTCCTTTTTTTCCTTTTCATTAATTATTCTTAACTGTGGCATTGTAACTCCTAAGATACATGTGGTGAGCAAGAGCATGCACAGTTATATATATTTATTTAGGCCTTCTTTGGATTTTTTCTTTTTTTTTTTTTCTTTTTATTCCTCCCACTAATGAGTAGGTTATGACATTTAAATGTTCTTATGTGTGATGTTCAACTCAATCATATTTAGAGGTTAAGGAAACATTTAAAATACAGGCTGTGGCAAAAAATCTTTGTGACTGAGACAAACTTTTCTAAGTACAGTTTCTGTTCAGTGTTGTTCTAATTGTGGAGAAAAGCAGCATACCTTTAAAGTAAGAAAACAGTTGTTTATTGACCGTAGGACTAATATTTACAAAGCCTGATGTAGAAGCACTGTACAAACATAAATTAAAAATGTTTTATTTTAAAATATTCTAACATCTACTGAAATAAAGTCTACTAAAGTAAATGTTATGGAAATGTTTGTTGTTGTTGTTCTTTTTTTCTTCTCTGAGAAACGTACTCCTTTTAGATTTTTAAGAACTTAAATTTCTCCTGTGGGAATTCAGTGAGGATCTACTGAAGATTTATATATACCAATTTAGTAACCTTGGAAAATTCCAGGATTAATCAATGAAAAAAGGTAAAGATCTATTTGTAACCGTTTTTTTGTTTGTTTGTTTGTTTGTTTTTTAAGTAGAAGATTTAAATTTATTCTATAAGTGACCTGCATGCTAAGGCAGTTAAATGGACAAAATTACAGAAAAAATGAAATCATTTGAACTGATAAGACACTAAAGCAAAAGAATATACAATAGGAAATCTACACAGGGAATCAAATAAACAAAAGTATATACAATCTAATATTGTCATCTTCACTCCTATTATCAGCATGTTATACCATGAAATTACAGACAAGGAATCTGGCACATTAACTTTTATGGAAGAAACTTTACAAACCTTTACAAAAGTTTTGATAGTTTGAACAGTTAGAATATAATTACAGTATTTTGATGTAGTAGCTCAAAGTACTTCAGTGTGTCATTCAAAAGATTAGTTTTATGGAAATAAAAACAATCTATTTCAGCTTCCAGGATAAAGACTTCTTAAGCCATTTACCCTGTGAAATGCAAAGCCATCTTGGAGTAGTTTGCACAGCACTTTGGTTATCATGACCCTAGTGGGCTTTTGTGAAATAACAGTTCTGGACCATTGAATATATTAAGAAAAATGTTGCTGTGATGGGTAGCTGGGTGACCTTTCTGAATTATTATTTTTAAGCAGGCAAGAAGAAATCTCAGAGCTGCCACTGTCAATTAAACATTTAAGGTAGATATGCCACCTTTATTTCTTTGGTGGAAAGAATTTAAGAGAAAGCAGTGTTCAAATCCCTTCAAACAAAATCAAAGCCTTCAACATTTCAGATGTAGCCAAAGTTTGAATTGAAGTATAGCTAAAACTAATCCCATGAAAGCATAGGAACACTCACAGAATCCATAACAGTCTTCTAGACTTCTACTTTTGTAACGTGACAGCACTGGAGATAACAGCTGGCAATGTATACTGAATGCAGCAAAAGAAGGTATGAATATGTAAGGAAAGACAGAGTTTGAAGAGTTTGAAATGTTCATACAATATTGTTATAATTTGTTGAATGGTCCTATTTTAATTTCATTGGTTTAATAAGAACAAATTATGAAAAATTAAAAATCACTGACATCCTAATCATAGCACTCAAACATATCTGTATTAAGTATAAGCATATGTTTTAATGTTATATTTTTTATACTCAGCATACAAGATTTGGGTTATCAAATAAAATTGCAAGCACATCACTCCCCAAATACACAGAATACCAAGAGAAATGTAGTTTCTTACAGTTACTTTTCTGGACTGTATAAATGCATGAAATGAATAGTACAGACACAGGTGCCAAGCAGATGAGAGAGTTCACATAGCGCTCAAAACTTTTGAAACAATACCTCAGTGAAAACACAGAAGAACGCGACACCAGAAACAAAGCAAAACAAATTAAAACAGAAGTAGTCAGAACAGTAGTAATATTGTTATATATAGCTGATATCACTCAGATATTACTCAAAAGTAAATAGAACTGAGTAGTTCAGTTTTAAAGGACTGCACGATAATGAATGAAATGTTAGCCATTTCAGTCTAGCCTACAGTGGATATACCTGAACCAAAAGTTATTTCAAGATAGGTGGGATTTCCTTAAAGTTTTTAACGTGACAAAAAAATGCAAGTGATCAGAAGAATGTCTCTTTCTGAATAAAAACATATTCTGTCTTCTTTCTTCAATCCTTTCTTTATCTTAGCATTGTGTATCAATATTTTTTAAAATATGCTGTGATAGTCCCAACAGCAATTCATTATCAAGCCCATTTTATAACCTGTGCTGTACAAGCAATGAGGATAAACCTGACTGGTACAATAAAATTTCATGTGGGCATAGTACAAGCAAGACAAACTAGACTGAATAGAGTTTTACTCATAATGGTTAGTCCTCATCCAGCAAGAGAGCTTTGATATTTGCGTAAGTCATTTATTATAAAAAGTATCATAGAATCATAGAATTGTGGGGGTTGGAAGGGACCTGAAAGATCATCTAGTTCCAACTCCCCTGCCATGGCAGGGATACTTGACACTAGATCAGATGGTCCAGTGCCCCTTCCAAACTGGCCCTGAACACTTCCAGGGATGGGGCATCAACAGCTCCTCTGGGCAGCCCATTCCAGCACCTCGCCACCCTTGTTGTGAAGAATTTCTGCCTTAAATCTAACCTAAACCTTCCTTTTTTTTTTAAGTTTTAAACCATTACATCTAGTCCTATCACTACACTCCGTGATTAAGTGTCTCTCTCCATCTTTCCAGTAGGACCCCTTTAGGTACTGGAAGGCTGCTCTAAGGTTTCCCCTGAGCTGTCTCTTCTCTAGGCTGAATAACCCCAACTCCCTCAGCCTTTCTTCACAGGAGAAGTGCTCCAGCCCCTTGAGGCCTTCCTCTGTACCGACTTGAACAGGTCCATGTCTTTCTTAAGTTGGGGGGTCCCAGATCTGAACACCATACTCCAAATGGGGTTTCACAAAAGTGAAGTAGATATGCCTTAAAATACACCTGTTCTAATTGCTCTCACATTTGTAAATAGGTAAAAAGATCATATAAAGAAAAAATAAGTACAAAACCTACAAACCATTCCTTTATCATAGCAGAGGTTTTAATGAAGAAATGCCAATCTTGCTTATAATGCCCTACACTTTGCTTGAATTTTCATTACTTACTCCGGTCCTCATCAAAGTATCCAAGCAGCACCTGGAAAACTGTTTGTTCTTTCAGTCTTACTAAAAAATATATATATATATATATACATATATATATTTTAGCTTCTTCCTCTCTCTCTTTGATATGGTGATTTCATAAAACTGGAAGATAAAAGTGAAAAATACACTCTGACTTAAAAGCAATCATACATTCTTACTTAAAAGCAATCAATACAGAAAGTGTGGATTATGGAATCTAAAAAAGAGATAAATCTTTTAGAAAATCATAAAAAAAAAAAAGGTAATAATAATTCACTAAGTTGATGGAGATTCTTCACTGAGTAAACTAAAAAGAAGTTGGACTGAAAATAATTTAATATGTTACAATTTTTAGTTTACTGAAAATGATCTCTCTTTCACACAAAATCTTCATATCAACTTTGAATATCAGTGGAGTGTTTTGATTTCTGTTGTTACCGGTTCTTACCTATTTTTTGAAAATAACGAAGTAATACAATGATTTGGGATTTTTTATTATTTTTTTATTTTTTTTTATCCTCAACATTTTCCCCTTTTGACTGGAAGACAGAAATAGAGAAAAGTCATTTTTTTTTACAGGGAAAATAATTACTGTCTCTGGTTGCTATCCTTACATTAATACTCCAAAAGTATATGATCTTGAGCATATCTAATACAATTATATAAATTTTATGAAGCAGAAAGGAGAAAATTCTTCACTCGCAAAAATCTTGAAAATAAAAAGCTAAATGATAAATGATCTGCAAGTTACAGAGAGGTTCAGCTACCTTTTTTTCACAAAAAATATTAGACGATTTTATTTGTCCAGCTGATTTAGTTGCAGAGAATATTTGTTGAGGAATGAAACACCTGGAATGGAAACACACTGTTTATTTTTTTTCAGAAGAAAGCTTTATTAAAGCACATATCAACATGAAAATGAAATGAAAAATATACTAGAATACAGCATTTAAATAAAGTCATACATACATGCCTATAAAAGAAAGTGGGATCTGACTGTGTAAGAGCTGATATACTAAGTAACATATGTGCTTTTTAGCACTTTATTTTATGAAAGAAAGTCAACAACTAACAGACATGTTAATCTACTGGTGTTGACATCTGCCCTGTTTAAGGTACTTTTCACATCTCAGTGATTGATTCTATGATGTTATGAATTAATCTACAGTGTCAGTTGTCTATTCTTATTTTTCTCTGTTACGATGACATTCCTCTTACCAGTGTCTACTTCCTGAACAAATTTCTGCTTGGTGCCCTCCCCCCGACTCTCCTTGTCCAGGACTCTGCATTTCATAACGTGCACTTGTGCTAAGAAACAATTTTTGAGTCTGGGGTCCCAGGATTATAGTTTAAGAAAAAGATAAATACATCACTGCAACAAACAGAGAATTTAGAAATCCGTATACAAAGTTACTCTGAAATCTGGTCTCTCTATAACTAACTAACTAAATAGGCAAATAGGTAAATAATTAAGTAAATAAATGAACGTTGTACATTAGAGAACTATCTGGCATATATAACAGAAATAAATAGAAGTATATATATGACAGCGTTCTGAGCCTCACTGTCCCTGCCGGCCTCCACCAGAGCTCCACACACCCTGCCCAAGGCCTGGAACTCAATTTCATACCCCCAGGGACTTCAGTCTCTTCCCCAGCAATGCTACAGCAGGGCTGGTCTCCAGCTCTCCACAGCCCTGCCCTGCCCAGCCACGGGCCCCACTGATCTGGTCCCACGTGCAGGCCCACATTTCTGCCCAGCCTCTACCCATCCCCATCCTCAGAATGGTGCCTGATGCCTGGGGCTGGCATCACCCTGAAACACCTTGCTACCCTGCTCTTGGCTGTGGACAGCCCCAGCCTGAGAGGCCCTGCCCTGCTGCCCTGTGAGACGTTCACACTGTTCCTAGCCTCAGGGAACCACCAGGCCACACTGAGCCCTGACAGTCATAGAGTCATAGAATCATTAAGGTTGGAAAAGACGTTCAAGATCATCTGGTCCAAACACCACCTTACTACTAATGTCACCCACTAAACCATGTCCCTAAGCGCCAGGTCCAACCTTTCCTTAACCACCCCCATGAGTCAACTCACGCCATGTCCAGCCCTGAGAACCATGACCCGCAGCTATGTGAAGCCTTGCCCCTCTGACCCCTCCTGGGGGACTACCTTGACCCTGGTCTGTGAGACACCCTGCCCCCAACCCAGTGCCAACTTCCTGACCAACACCAGGCTCAAAACTGAGCCTCTGAAGTCTGCCTGGCCTCCAGGACTCATCATAGGCAACTTGATGCCACTACCCACAATTCCAGCCTGAAATGCCTCTTGTCATGTTCCTTTTCCAGTTCTTCTCCCTGCCCTTGTTCCATTTCCCTTGGGAGAGCTCTGTGACAATCCACAGCAAATAAGTCATTCCACAGTATATCTCTTCTGAGCCCAGATCTGAGTTCAGACCCTCATGTGTCTCAACCTTGAAACAGTGTAGGATGGAAATCATTAGGCTTCCTATGGACTTCCTGCACATATGTACACTAATAAACCTAATATTGGCTGTATCTGTCTAGCCCCACTTCTATTACTAAATTATATTAGACTCCAAATTAAGGTGGTCTAATGCACACGGCGTGCAGTTACTGGTCTCTGACTTACGTCAACTCCCAAATTCTTTGTTAAGAAGCAGCAAGGTCAGGCTTCCCACTAGGGCAGGGAGTTGAAAGCTGTGCCTGATGGTTGCTGACAGGACAATGAGGGACATAATCCCACAATACTAAGCCATGAGAGAAAGGCCAGGATGGATATGGTGATCAGGGTCAACCAGGAGTTCAGTGTTGGCAGGGCAAGTTTGCAGTGACCAGGCAGGCCTGAGGTCAAGACATGAGTTCAGGTTTGGTGACAAGAAAACAGATGACAAGGTCCAGGTCCTAGATAAACTAGAAAGGAGGTGGAAGGGAGAGGGTAACCAGTAGCCCCGTGAAGGAGCAGTGCAGAATGCTGCTGAACAAGGGGCATTGGAGTGATGTGTTAGGGAGGGATCACAAAATCAACAATATGAAGCTTAATCTGCATGACCTCCAGCATTTGCAGGTTAACAAGGAAATGCCTACAAGACAGCATTATGGAGAAACCCCCCAGACATGTTCTAAGAACATAATATCCTGGGGCGCCCCACTTAGTTTTCTGTACACTAATGCACGCAGTATGGGGAATAAACAATGTGAATTAGAGACATGAGTATGCTTGCAGTGCTCCAATCTTATTGGCATCATGAAGACATGGCAGGATGGCTTCCATGACTGGAAGATTGGAATGGAAGGATACAGGCTCTTTAGGAAGGACAGGCAGGGGAGGTGAGGTGGGGGTGTCGCCCTTTATGTCAATAAATAGTTGGAGTGCATGGAGCTCTGCCTGGGGATGGATGAGGAGCTGACAGAGAACTTATGGGTCAGGATTAAAGGGAGGGCAGGGACAGGTAATATTACAGTGAGGGTCCGCTACAGGCCCTCTGACTAGGAAGACCAAGCAGATGAGGCCCTCTGTAGACGGATAGAAGCAGCGTCACATACATAAGCCCTGGTCCTCGTGGGGGACTTCAACCACCGTGATATCTATTAGAGGGACAACACAGCAGGGCATAAGCAATCTAAGAGTTTCCTGGAGTGAGTTGATTATAACTTCCTTCTCCAAGTGATAGAGGAGCCAACAAGGAGAGGTGCTATGCTGAACCTTGTTTTCAGCAAGGAGGAAGGACTTACGTGGAATGTGAAGGTCAAGGGCAGCCTTGGCTGCAGTGATCATGAAATGGTGCAGTTCAGGATTCTTAGGGCAGGGAGGTAGGTGCATAGCAAGCTCACAACACTGGACTTTGAGACTTTGTCCTCTTCAGGTATCTGCTTGGTAGAGTACCATGGGACAAAGCCCTGGAGGGAAGATGGGCCCAAGAGAGCTGGTTAATATTCAAGGATCACCTCCTCCAAGCTCAGAAGCAATGCATCCCAAGAAAGAGAAAGTCAGGAAAAAAAAAAAAAAAAAGTCAGGAAAAAACAAGCTAACAAAACCAAACCAAAACAAAAACACTAGAAAACCTGCATGGATGAACAAGGAGCTTCTGGCCAAACTCAAACAGAAAAAGGAGCCCTACAGAGGGTGGAAGCAAGGACAGATAGCCTGGGAGGAATACAGAGAAATTTTCTGAGAAGACAGGGGTCAGGTTAGGGAAGCTAAAGACCTAGTAGAATTAAATTTGGCCATGTATGTCAAAGGCCATAAAAAAAAGTTTCTGTAGGTACATCAGAGATAAGGAAGAGTAAGAAAATGGTGGACCCTTCCTGTAGTGGCTTTACTCAGGTGGATGGCTGAGCTCCACCTCAGCCGCTATTTCACTCCCACTGCTCAAAGGGAAAGTGGGAGAAAATACAATGCAAAGGGCTCAAGGGTTGAGATAAGGATGGGGGGATCACTCAACAATTATTGTAACAGGCAAAACAGACTCAGCATAGGGAGATAGTAAGATTTAATGCCTATTACTAACAAGCTAGAGAAGTGAGAAACAAAGGAAAGAAACCAAAATCGCCTCCCGCCCCCATCCACCCTTTTCCACCTCCCCCCGAGTGCCACAGGGGAACTGGGGAACGGGGGTTGCGGTCAGTCTATAGCACTTTGTCTCCACCGCTCCTTCTCAGTCACTCTCGTCCCCTGTGCTGTGGGGTCCCTCCCACAGGATGCAGTCCTTGCTGACCTGATCCTGCGTGGGCTTCCCACAGGCAGCAGCTCTTCAAGAACTGCTCCAGATATGGGCCTGTACCATGGGGTCTATCCCTCAGGAGCAAACTGCTCCAACCTGGGTCTCCCACAAGCAGCAGCTCCTACCAGGCCCCCTGCTCCTGCGTGATCTCCTCTCCACGGGCCACAGGTCCAGCCCAGAATCTGCTCTGGTGGGGGTTCTCCACAGGCCGCAGCCTCCATCAGTGCAGGTCTACCTGCTCCACCGTGGTCTCCTCCACGGGCTGCAGCTTGGAACCCTGCTCCACAGTGGTATTGCATGGGCTGCAGGGGGACAGCCTACTTCACCATGGTCCTTACATGGCCGCAGGGGACTTCTGCTCCGGCGCCTGGAGCACCTCTCCCCCTTCTTCTTCACTGACCTTGGCACCTGCAAGTTTGTTTCTCACTCCTCTCACTATCCCAGCTGCTGTGTCCCAGCATGTTTTTTTTTTTCTTTCTTTTTTTTTTTTTTTTTTTTTCCCTGTCTTAAATATGCTATTTCAGAGGCACAAACAACATTGCTTATTGGCTCTACTCTGGTCAGCAGTGGGGCCCTTACCTTACATGGGGCAGCTTCTAGATTTCTTCTCACAGAAGCCACCCCTATGGCCCCCTGCTACCAAAACCTTGCCACGTAAACCCACTACAGAAGGAAATGGGAGACCTGGTTACCTGGGATACAGAGAAGGCTGAGGTACTCGATGACTCTTTTGCCTCAGTCTTCACTGACAAGATCTCTAGCCACATAGCCCAAGACACAGAAGGCAAAGGCAGGGATTGGGAGAATGAAGAACAGCCTACTGCAGGAGAAGATCAGGTTTGAGACTGTCTAAAGAAACTAAAGGTATACCAGTCCATGATGAGGTGCATTCACAGGTCCTGAGAAAACTGGCAGATGTAGTTGCTAAGCCACTACCCATCATATTTGAGAAGCTGTGGCAGTCTGGTGAAGTTTACACTGACTGGAAGAGGGGAAACATAACCCCCATATTTAAAAAGGTTAAAAAAGAAGACCTGTGGAACTACAAACCAGTCAGTCTCACCTCTGTGCCTGGGAAGATCATGGAGTGGATCCTCCTGGAAATTATGCTAAGGTGCATGGAAAATAAGGAGATGATTGGTGACAGACAACATGCCTTCACTAAGGGCAGATTGTGTCTGACAATTCTAGTGGGTTTCCTACATCTTCTATGATGGGATTACAACATTAGTGGACCATGGCGGAGCAACTGATATCATCTACTTGGACTTGTGCAAAGCATTTGACACTGTCTCGCATGGTATCCTTGTCTTTAAATTGGAGAGACATGAATTTGACAGATGAACCACTGGGTGGACAAGGTGTACCTTATGTGATCTTTGCACTCGAAGAGCTTCAGTCAGTGGCTTGATGTCCAGGTAGAGACTAGGGATGAGTAGTATTCCTCAGGGGTTGGTATTGGGACCAGCAATGTTTAACATCTTTGTCGGTGACAAGGAGACAGTGGGATTGCGTGCACCCTCAGCAGGTTTGCCAAAGACACCAAGCTGTGTGGTGCGGTTGACACTCTGGAAGGAAGGAATACCACATAGAGAAACCTAGACAGGCTTAAGAGGCCGGCCTGTGTGAAATTCATGAAGTTCAACAAGGCCAAGTGCAAGGTTCTGCACTTGATTCAGGGCAATCCCAAACATAAATAAAGGCTGGCCAGAGAATGGATCTAGAGCAGCTCTAAAGAGAAGGACCTGGGAATGTTGATTGATGAGAAGCTCAACATGAGCCAGCAATATGTGCTTGCAGCCCAGAAAGCCAACCATATCCTGGGCTGCATGAAAAGAAGTGCAGCCACCAGGTCGAGGGTGGTGATTCTCCCTCTGTACTCTGCTCTCATGAGATTCCACTTGCAGCAGTGTGTTCAGCTCTGGGGCCCCCAGCACAAGAAAGACAAGCACCTACTAGAGCAAGTCCAGAGGAGTCCCATGAGGATGGTCAAGGGGGGCAACTTTCCTATGAAGAGAGGCTGAGGGAGTTGGTGTTGTTCATCATGGAGAAGGATCTGGGGAGACCTTATATCATCTTTCCAGTACCTAAAGGGAGCTTACGAGAAAGCAGGAGAAGGACTCTTTATCAGAGAGTAAGAGAAGTTGTGGATGCCCCATGCCTGAGGTTGGTATTAGATGATCTGTAAGGTCCTTTCCAACCCAATCCATTCTATGATTCTATGACCTCCAGAGGTCCCTTCCAATCTCAGCCATTCTGTGATTCTGTGCAGCAAGCCTTGCATGCAGCTCAGGAAGAGACTGGGTGAGAGTGCTTGAGCTCAAATGCATTTGCTAAGCAGAAGGTGAAAATCCTCTCTTTCCTCTCTTTTTACCCTGCTCTTTCCCAGCAACCTGATCCCAAAGTATTCAGTTGTGCCACATCAGCTGGGTGCCATCTGTTGAATCCCTCGTATGGGGAGAGAGTGTGATCAGACTATGTCCAGCTGCTTGGACATTGCTCAGGACTGGGCTATTTGGCTTGTGACAGAAAAGGTCCCAGGGACTGTTTTAATAACTGAAGAGCAGAGATGGACATGCTCCAGATTCGGGGTCATCCCTTGGTATCGTTCAATCCATTACTATGTATACATGCCTTAAGTGTATGGATCACCTCATCTTAAACTGTATCATGGAAGAAAAATATTTAATGTTCCTACAGGAACATTATAGGACCATATAGGTCATATAGGGATAAAGGACCAGGAACATCCTATAGGACCATGATAGGAGCTGGATGATCCTTTTCATGGATGAGTATCTCAATTAATGGAAATCTTTGCTATAACAACTCAGTTATAAATTGTCAATTTGTTGTGACAAATTTTCCTCATAAGTAATTTCTTCTCCTTGTTTTCTCTATTATGTCCTCAATGTTCTGGCCCATACAAATGTTCCTAACTCTCATCCATGAATCTCTGAAAAAACGAAAGAAAGATCTCTAAGGCTTTTATAGCGGAGTTTATCTTTCAATACAGTCCAAAACAATGTGTTTTTTAGGAACCTTGTTCTTGTATCCCAGAAACTTTATCTATAAGTGTATTGAATTCTCTTTTGTTTGTATTAATACTTAGGTCCAGGAACATTTACTATTTTTTTCCTGCCTATGGTAAAATCAGCTTTATGGAAAAGTGCTTATAACGCTATTTTGTAAGTTCTTAAAGGCAGACTTTAGAATACATAACATTTTGATTTAATAAAGATATAAGAATTATTATCATGGCATACATTTTTTAGGCCTCATTTTTATGTTGAGGAGAAAATTATCCTTTCCACTTTTATGTGGTCAATAAGAAGGGTCAGCATTCACTGAAAGACAAGGACTGTTCTCTGAAATATCTTTCACTATAGGTAAAAGCTAGGGAGTTTAATGTGATGCTGTGGGTCCCATGCTTTATTACATGCTTTATTAACTGAAGTGAAGCACAGAACTGTTAGTGTACAAAGTAGTTGAGAGGAAAAAAATGTAATGAGAAAATTAAATCACAAAACAATTTTTTGGGGGGAGTTTGGGACATCAAAATGAAGCAATGAAAATATTTTAAGAAATAGTTATTAAAATATCTGCAACAAAGAATGTACTTAACCTTTTTTTTTCTGTTGATTTTGCTTTTGGAAAGGGGTGGACTGGGTGATATCTTAAGGTCCCTTTCAGCAATGTATTTAAATGTATTTAAAATGTATTTAAATATATTTAAAAACAATTCTAACACAAACATGGGTTTATGTCTGCTTGGTTTTAGAGCATGTTCCAGAAATACTTTGGTGTTTGGTTTTATTATTATTATTATTATTATTTTAAAACCTGTCTCTGCTTCTTGTTCTAGTTATTTTTTCCCTGTTTCAATATCAGAACTTTGACTCAGTTGATCTAAGCACTATGTATTTTTGTTGTTTCTATAAGACTGCTTGAACAGCATTTTGAGTCATAAAGTGTTTGATGGACCTGCACATTTAGTTTCTTGGAAGGTTTGTGTAGGGGATTAGAATGCTCAAGATCTTAAGTCAGTGTTCATAGTTTTCACTGCATAAAATGGCACTCTACAAAGTGCCTCTAAGCCAACATCTGTATCAATCTCTTGTCAAAGTACTTGCACATTTAAACAGTAAAATAAATGGGAAAATAAATTCCACTGTGCATGGCTGAATAAGGGCTCAGTTATGGACAAAGTGCTTTTTGTTCCTCTGCTCAGTCAGTGGGAAGGAATACAGAGTCTACTGATATTGTTTATGTATTTTTACATCGCACAACATCTGGAAAAAAATAACAAAACCCAAAAAAAAACTAATTCTGTAGTTGGACACAAAAACCTTGCATTTTCTTGCCTATGTAATTAAAACAACTTTTCTCTCCATAACTAATTTTCTTCCGTCCAGGGAAAGATTCTTCATGGAGTTGCTGTTCAGTATTGTCAAATAACACCAAATTAATCAAAAACAGTAATTTGCTGTATGCTTGGAATTCATTCCTGACAGAGGGTGAACTGAGTATTGCCAGTCCCACAGGCAATGCTCACATGCAGTATTCTATGCATTATCACTAGTTTTTGCCAACCACAAAAGTTCTGTAGTTACAATTAACTTGAATGTAAATTTCTATCCCAGGATATAACCTCACCAAAACTTAATGTCACAAGTATACATTTCTTTAACATCTACTTTGCTACAGACATTTTCATTTTCCTTAACAGATAGGCCTCAAACAGAGGCATTGTATCAGCTAAGAGTAGCTATAGTTCTATTCCAGCATGGCAACACTTATATTTCTGTGTAAGAAATTATATCCTCAAAGGAAAATAAAAATCTCTGTTCCATGCAGAGAGAACCATTATAAAATTAAATTAGTAGGAAAAGACAGTGCTAAAGTTAGCATGTTTTCTCTTCCTTTTTGATTTCAAAAGTGATGCATCAGAATGTGACAGTATGACTTCACTGAAGAAGTAGATGATAAAGAGTTCTAATTTAAGTCTCTAAAACAGTGTCACTAGTGTAATCAAAAAAAAAAATACAACTGTATCTCTGGCAAAAAAAAAAAGTCATTTACACAAAAAAAAAAAAAGAAGAAAGAAAGAAAGGGGGAACAGATATTGCATTAAATTTAACCCGAAAACACGTTGTGCACTAATTTAAAATCATACAGGAAATCATATAGTCTGCAAAGCTTTTAAAAAAATGTATTGGAGCTAGAATCTGCATAAATAAGTAGGTTTTATTTATTTATTTATTTTAGCTACACAATCAGAGCTGTTCCACTTCACTAAAATAATTCAATATGCACCCAACAATAGAAATAACATTTCCTAATACAAATAATCTTCCCAATGCAAATCTACATAATCTTATGAAATATTAAACTGTATTCTTTGAAGATGTGCAGGATAAGTGATTCTATTCAAACCTGTGTCTTGCTATACTCTGTATTTCTTGATAAAAAAAAGAAAAAAATCTAACTTTCTGAATCTAAGTTTTCTTACATGATGCACTTGTGGCTTTTTGCTGGAGGCAATCCGCTTCATGACTTGATGCTAGCTCCTAAATAAATAAATAAATAAATATAAAAAAATCTAATGGTAACCAAGTCAAAAGAAAGTGTGGTACCAAATGTCTATTTTTTTCCTTGTTATGCTACTGGTCTATATAGAACTGGCTGAGAGGGTAGTAATAGTAGGAGGCCCATCTAAAAAAATGTCACTATAATGATGTGGTTAGGAATATACATATGTACATGGTCACAGATAGAAGTATTGCAGTCTATTAAAAGTTTTGAAATAAACCACCAGAGAGCACTTAACTGGACCTACAATCATCCTTAGTATTGAACAGATAAAACTATTCAAACCCTTTAATGCCACCTCCAGAGAGAAGCCTGAGAAGGCTTGATTGAGTTCAGAATATTTTAGCTTTTATGTTGACAAACTGATTCTAACAGAACTGTAAAAATGAAGTTTTGCTGACAAAGTTGGCAGTAACAGTATTTTTTTCATAGCAAAAGAAGCGTTACTCATTTTCTATTACTAAAAGAATAAAGAACAAATGGTATATAAAGTAAATATGGAGCTGCCAAAAATTTAAAAGAAAATTTAAATCACAAAGTCTGTTCATTCTCACTTTTCAGCAAGACTTTTTTATATTAGTTGCATCTTACTTTCTGAGGTTTTTGTTTTGTTTCCAACAACCTTGAATGAAAACATGAAAATACCACTGCTGGCACAGAAAACATCATATGCAAATACGCTTAAGATTCTAAAGCTTATTATTATTATTATTATTATTATTATTATTATTATTATTATTATTATTATTATTATTATATTACCATAAGCTCTGCTAGACTGTCTGCGTTGTTTGTTTGTTTTTGCTTTTTCCATTTTTTTTTCTCCCTGGGTCAATAACTAACTTTTCTCCCAGAGATCACCCACCAGTGGCATAAAAACAAAACATGTGGTATACCATACAGTTCTCTGTCCTCCATAGTTGATATCCCAGTATCCACGTGATTTCATCAATGAACTGAAAGGATTTTTTTTTTTAAATATACAAAATCAGTCTAAGTCAGATGCCTGAGATATTTCATCATATAGCCTTTTTTGGGGGGGAAAACAAAAATAACCTTTTATTTTATTTTATTTTATTTTATTTTATTTTATTTTATTTTATTTTATTTTATTTTATTTATTTTATTTTATATTTTATTTTATGTTTTGCTTTGTTTTGTTTTGTTTTATTATGTTATGTTATTTTATTTTATGTTGTTTTATTTTAATTTTGTAGTCCCCTGCATCATGACAGGACAATTTTGTGACTGTTTTACAAAAATGGTGAAAACATGTCTTTCATCATTTTTTTCTATCAGTATATTTCTATATAGATGTGAACAATGTCTCAGGAATTTATTCTATGAGTAGGCCATGAAGATATTTGGGAATCCAGTAAACATGCAAAAGAACATCTCCCTTTTTACATTTCCCTTTTACATATCTGCCTTTTTACTTTAAGGTAAAATTTTAAAAAATGTATCTATATTTGCAATGAATTTCAAGAACAACGGAAACAAAATGACAGACAATTTTTAGTTTCTTCCCAAGAGAGCAAATTTACAAACAGTTTCTTGTAGCTGTGGAGCTATTTATAGAAATTATATGTCAAGTAACATTATTTTAAATACATCTCTGCCACCTGTTTAAGTTCCAGAATTCAAAATGGAAATATTCTGCAGTTATGATACATGAATCTAAGATAAAATGTGTCTATAATAAAAACATTCTTGTCTATCCTAATTAAAGAAAAAAAGTTATTAGTCATACCTCATGTTTGTATCATAGACAGGAAAATTGTTGTAGCTTTAAAATGTCAACAGTAACTTTAACATGAAAATTTAATGCAAGATTCTATTAGAGAGTGGACAAATAACTTTTATGTAATGTTACTGCAAGGTTCCTGGGAAGAATGAGTGTCCATTGTTATGGAGTCTGGAAAATCCACAGACAGATTCTTTCCTCCAGGAGTTTAGAAAGCTTTCATAAATTTTCATATATTAAAAAATAAATTAATTAATAAAAAATAGCTATTTTATGCAGAAATTATTGATTTGGACCAGATATTTTACCCTGAAACTTGTTACCTTGTATAGCTAATTGTATTCTGTGTTCTGAGCTAGACATGTAATATCCACTTCTATAAAGTCATCATGAGCCACAGGAGATTTGATGGTTTACTTTAAGCCCCAACACTTACATCCACATAGATACATTTTTTCATTGCAACAGAAATGTGCTGTCCCCTCTCTCGCAGAAAAAAATACAAATAAATAAACCTTCAGAATTTGATCTGTCTAGGTTCATAAGCTCCCTCTCAAAAGAACAATGTCTGAAAAGCACTCAAAATAAGTTCGTACTAAAATTGTCTTATTGTTGAACCAATTACATAATCATGTATATGACATAGAAATATTAGTATAACATTTTAGACACCCCCCCCAAAAAAAAAAAAAAAAAAAGGAACTTTATTCCTCAGAATTTGGAAAATAAAATAAATAAAATAAAATAAAATAAAATAAAATAAAATAAAATAAAATAAAATAAAATAAAATAAAATAAAATAAAATAAAATAAAATAAAATATGGTACATTGATTACACTGATAAAACCTTAGGTTTATTGGATGAAGTTATATAATTTGACATTTATAATGATCTCTTTAAGAAGAAAAATACTGGAAGAAAATTAGAAAAAGTTGTGATAGAAAAATGTATCATATTTTTTACTTTTGTTTTAAGAGAGTGCTTTAGGCTATAAACTCTCTTCCTAAAAGTTAACATTATTTACTCTCAAAAGTTTAATCTTTTTTTATTGATACAGTTTGATACAATTTACACAGTTTGAGCTGTTTTGTTTTACTTTGTTTTGTTTTTAGTTATTCCCACACTGCTTTAACATGAAAGACCGTTCTCTATTGATCTGCACAGAAAAATAAATAGAGACTAAAAAATAGTTTCCACAGATAAGTATCTCTGTATGTATATGTGTACATGCTTAAAACACAACTTCAGCTGTAATTCCTTAGAAAGCCAAGTTGCAATTCTGTGATTTGTTCAAAAGTCACTTACTCTGCAAACTCCTAAATTCCATAGCATTTACTGTGACAGTTGCATGTACATTACTGCAGAACATCACCAGATCTTGTAATTGCATCACATGTATTACCCCAAATTTGCTTATTCCTAGTGTTGAAGTGGCACTTGGCACTTAATTCATATCTCAGTTTACCTATACCATCTGAAAGCCATAATTCTTAGATTAGAGCATATGGACATGATCAGGGGTCTTGGTAGTGGGCTTATTCTTTTCATATAGTAATAGTTTATAGCTATTACTAGCTATAACTGTTAATAGCATAGTAATTAGCAGTGGCTTACTTCTCTGTGACAAAATGAAGAAGAGTTTGTGCAAGAATGGTATTTATTATTATATGATCTATATGTGCCATGTTCCCCTACACCTTCTTTATCCTTTGTGTGAGATCTCAAATCACTATTTCAATGTTCCTCTCAGTGTGAAGAACTCATCTCCATTATCCCCTTGAAAGGCCTCCAGCTGTGTTTTCAGAGAAAATGGCTGCAACTACATTTCACTGGCAAGTCATTCATCCTATGTTTTAAATATTTTGGCCTGATAAAACCTACAAGTCTTTTAGTTATACAGACAGAAAAACACCGTTCACTGATTACTGAGAAGGTAATCCCCATAACACTTAATTTGGAGCTATTCTTAATATACAAGTACTTTGAAACTGTGAAGCTGAACATGAAAGTAACTGCTAAATTACTGAAAAGGTTAAGCAACAATGCAGCAGGTTTTTCCCCTCTTGTGATTTTGGACCTGCACACTAAAATACCCAGGAGGTTAATTTCAAGTGTTTAAATCCTTGGATCTAGTGTGTAAAAATCACAGAATAGAACAAACTGCAGTACTTTTACTGTTGTTATTTTACACATTGGGATCAATCCTTCACTGAACTAGTATATTCAATTAGGAAAGTGTCTGTTGTTTTCCATATTATATTCTCTTCCTATCTAAGAATTCTGTAGCAAATAGTAATAAATAAATAAATAAATAAATAAATAAATAAATAAATAAATCTCTTTGTTCTAGAACTGGGTTATTTTAGAAATCTTTGCACGGGCATGTGTAGTAAACTGTATATGAACATGGCTCCCTCTAGTGACTGTCTTTAGAGACTTCAAAACCCCCCCCTTTTTTTTTTTTTTTTTTTTTTTTTTTTTTTTTCCCCAGGCTTGATGGGAAAAGAGCTGCGGGTATGTTTTGTGCTTCTAACCTTCACAGCACTTGTATACAGTAAACTTATATTTCATGTAGCACATATGAAATGCACAAAGCAACGAGGCATTCTGAAGCTTCTATTGTTCAAAACAAGGATTTCCTTTTCAAATATTGCCTTTTTTTTTTTTTTTTTTTTTTTTTTTTCCCCTCAATGCTATGGTCTGCTTGACCCAAACTTTTATTTCTCTAAGCCCAACATTTCAATCTGTGGTTACAGCATTTCTGCCAGTTCAAGATAGTTTTAAACAGAAAAGGTATCTAACAAGTGCATTGGCAGGAGACTTCAGTAGCTACACAGTAGTCCCATTTGAAAAAAAAAAAAAAAAAAAAAAAAAAAGAAAAAAAAAGATGAAATATGTCAAAGGTCAAAAAGCAACAAAGAGCTGGGTGAAGAAAACTAGCAATTAATATAGCTTTCCTGGAAGATGTCATTAATTAATACAAACTCCTCCATCCTCCCCACAAACAAAAAGAAAAACAAAAAAGTTTTCAGCAAGCTTGAGATAATATTACCATTCATTTCATGCATAAAACATCATATGTATTTAGTCACTTAGGGAGATGTTTATCTCATTTATAGATACCTTCATTGTAGACAACCAGATCTGAGGGATAGCCAAAACTGTCTTTATAGTCATTCCAGAGAAAAGGTCAGTAGCAAATATAGCAAAAATGAGCCTCTAGCATACTTTAGATATTTTCTCTGCTGTAAGGGGAATCTCTATAGGGTTCTTAAACCTTTTGGGTGACTAACAGACTGACCAGTTTAGCTATCTCATACACATATTAAGGAAATCTAAGATTAGGTGAAATCTAAAATCTGTGACTTTTTTTTTTTTTTAATCTGAACCCAAACATTTGAACATGCTATGTATATCTTTATCTGATAAAACAGTGCGTCTAGTCAACTTACATTAGAAAAAAACATTTTTTAATCTTCACTGTTGTCAAACCCATATTAGACAATGCAGTGTAATGCAGTTCATCATGCAGACAACATATCACCTATGCACTAGTTTAAGTAAGTATTGTTTTAATTTTCAATGAAGCTGGAAGTGGAAAAATACTGAAAATGATATTTTTAGAATGTTATATTTTCCAGAGAGCAAAGAAATACGATATTAATTTTTAATTTGTAGTAGAAAAAAAAAAAATACACACCACTTAGGTAATTTCATTTAATGTAGTGTATAAAGATACAAACTGTATTTTTAAGCTACCAAGGCACAAACTGTCATCATTTCTCCTAGTAGAATATTGTTTCAAAACCTCACTTATCTAAGGAACAGAAAAAATAAGAAATTATAAACATATCTTTTAAAATCTGAATATTCTCTCAAAAAATCATAAAAACAGGTCAATAACTAAGTCATTTCTAATCTCCTTTTATATACAAAATTTGCTTTTATTATTATTATCCTTATTTTTTTTATTGCAGACCTGTGAAGTTTTGTGCATATATGTATATATGATAATGTAATTTTAGAATATAGATGTAGTAATTTGAAAATGAGAATCATTTCACAGTGCAAGCTACCCATAATAAAATTTACAAATATAAACACGATTTGTTTGTTTGTTTGTTTGTTTTGGATGTTGGAGCAAAAGCAGACAGAAGAGGGAAGGAATTAGCAAGAAGAAATTAAAAGTTTATTTTATTTTATTTTATTTTATTTTATTTTATTTTATTTTATTTTATTTTATTTTATATAACATTAATAAAGCGATTATATTGGCATTATAGTTTTCATAACCACAATAGCCCAACAGTTTTATGTAGTTTCTGCCTTTCTAGAAACTAAGATGAAAGGCTAGATTTTAATTTGTATTCCTTGTTTGAGAAATACCTTGATAGAAACTGTAGATATTTCTCATTACTGACTCTTGTTTAAAATGCAACCATACAAAATCCCATTTTAAAATCTATCAACAGTCTTGTGTTGACAGACACTAAAATCATAAAATAACACTAAATCATGCATCAAAATTAACTAGATCATTAAATCAACTAAATCATAAAATAACTCTAAGGTCACAAAAGGTCACAGATATTTTCCATTCTTTGTATTCAGTTTTGCAGCACCCATTCTATTTCCATTTTTCATCCTTGATTAATATTTTTTACGTTATCCATCAAATTGTCCACAAAGTTCTATAAAATTTAAGCACACTTTTGTAAGCATATCTTTTTTTTTTTTTTTTTTCTTTTTCCCCTGAGCATATTTCAGGTAGCTATTATACAATCTACAACACAATACTACAATAATGGCTCTTAACTTTCTAATAAGTATTACTCCTTAATTTATGAATTTCCCAGATGTTTCCAAAATCTTTGGTGTAGAAATATTAATTCAGCAGGTGCAAACATTAAATTACATGATTAAGCTACATTCTATATTCAGGCAGAGTAGAGAATTTTCTGTGGCCACTACATACAATAGTATTACTCATACGCTGTTCATTGTATTTTGCTGTTATATCCTTCAATGCCTCTAAATCTATTGCTATTATACTGTTTAGAGGGTGTCTGCTATCACAGTTATATGAAATGTGTGCTAGCTGTCTCTCTCTTTTAATATCAGTTAGTAATCTTTTAGACTGACTTTTAGATCAGTTAATATCTTTTAGTAGTACAGATAAGGAAAAATTCTCTGCTTAAAGTACTTTCAAATTTTCTCTGCATTGAATAAAAGTGTTGGTTCATGTGATAACTTAAAATAGGAGATCTTTGGCTTCACCATTCCTTGGGTAATTTGTCTGTGTTTTCTCTAGACATTTGGGCTGCTTGAAGCATTAGTACCAGTACTTAAGATGCTTCCAAGTCTTCCTTGAAGTGCTGTCAGTTCCAGACATTCCTTGTACCAGTGTCTCTGAGCAGAAGGGAAATCTTAATACCTGTCAGAATTCTTTACACCCATGACAGACACAGAAAATAGAGGAAACTGAGCTGTAACAATGTTAATATGTAGCACTATTCAATGGGCCAAGTTCAGCTCTACCACCAGTAACTCACACCATCCATTACTATATATTTTCATAAAGGCTTCATTTTTTATAGTTACAGCTAGATAAATCCATACATGAATATGCAATTATCCTTCCAAAAGAATTAGATTTTCTGTAAGTTTCAGTAATGAACTTAGTTCATTTTAGACTGATAAAGAACTCTTTTATTAAATGTAAGTAGCATACATTAACAATATGAAATATCTAGCAAGAAAAAAACTCTAATATATGTTGTTGTTGCTTTCAGACAAAAAAAAAAAAAAAGAAAGAAAGACGAAAGAAAACACAAAATAATGAAAAGGAAAACCTCATTCACCTGCTTTGTATCCTAACATTATTTCAGAACTGGATTTCCTTACTTATAATGTATACTATATTGTGATATACAAGCATTTTATAGATTCAGAGATTGTTAATCATTATCAGCAGATTAAATCAGAATTAATAACTTGGAAAATAGGATGGAAAGTACAGAATCATGATTGTCTGAGATACATAACTAAACCCAAGCAAAAGTGAATCCAATATGAAGTCAGTTCACAACTGATACAGAATAATTGCATTTTGTTTTGCAATGTATCTCTCTACAAAATAAAATATTCTTTTGAATTGTGAAAAATTGGGTCTGTTAAAGGTGTTAGGATCTGAAATGATGCAGGCTTTATTTGCACTTTATTTGGCATGACGGATCCAGATTTTTTTTACCAAATGTTAGTCAATTATTTTCTATTTTTAATCTTAGAGAAAAGAAAGAAAAGTTAAATTTATCTTACAACTGAAATCATAACTGTACATGCAAGCATACCCAAAATAGCATGAATGTAGATGCCTTGATTAGAAGCAATAGTGAAAGGAACATGTTCAATAGAGAGAATGCTAGAAGAATAATCTGAGAAAACATAATTCTAAAAAGAATATAAAAAGTACAAAAATAAACTTCTCAGTCTCAGGACTGCCAATTAAGTTAAAGTTGCTTTTTTTTCTTTTTTTTTTATTTTCTGTTGGTGAAGAATACACTACAAGACGAACTATACGTAAGAACAGAATAGTGTATAAGCACTATTCTAAAATACCACTACTTAAATTACCTTTCAAAGACAGTGAGGATTTTTACAGAGCTAAGTTATTTAACTATACAATTAAAAATGAAAATAAATTCATTCCAGTGATATTTTATAAAAATAAAGAGTTTTGTTTTGTTTTTTTTTAATGAGGGGAGAGATTTTCATAGGGGATCTTCAAATACATGTCGTGAATGCAGAAATGGTACAACATTCATTTTGAAATGACATGTAGTTTAGATATCAAACCTATTCACTTTTCTACAGATTCACAAGGTAAATCTGAATTTACCTGAACTGAGACCAAAAGTGGGCAGTGCCCAAATCCAAAATGTATTTTGAAATGCTTGTTTTACCCTGTATCCATGTAAACTCATAGTCTGATGACCTAATTTTCTTTTAAGCCATTACACTAAGTGTTTCCTCATGGTAGGTGGCTAAACATTTCTGAAAATGTAAAGTCACTTAGAAAAATCAAAGTAATGTATAAGGAATATAGAGCATATAAAACAAAACCTTAAATTATTATAGTCTTTCTACGTGAGTGGAAAACCAGTATTATCTAAGGCTATATTTTTTCCCATTGTGACAGGCCTTCAGCAATCCCAGGGCTCTGAAACCAATGGCAATGCAGACTTGCCCTCAGTGGACAAGGATCAGGTCACAGAATAGTTAAACAAACCAGACACGCATGAGTTCATGGGGCCTCACTGAATACAACAACTGCTGAGGGAGCTGGCAGATGTCACTGCAACACCACTCTTGATAATCTTTGAAAAGTCATGGTAATCAGAAAAGGTCCCTGCGAACTAGAAGAAATAAATCACTCCTATCTTCAAGAAGTGCAAGAAAGAGGATTTGGGGAACTACAGCCCAGTCAGCCTCACCTCACCTGGGAAAGTATCACTTCATGAGCAAATGATAGGCTAACTGATAGGGTGACAATTATACACACACGGAAGTATTAGATCCTTTGCATTGTGTTTCAATGGGAATGGGTGATATGGTCCATTTTCTAAAGAGAAATCAAGACTGACTTTAAAAGATTGTTCTGGTCTATGAATTATGATTGTGCATAGGTGCCTCTCTGTGGCTGAGAGATAATTCCCTCATTCGTCCGCCCCCCCCCCCCCCCCCCCCCCCCCCCCAGCATATTAGACCTACATCCATAAGAGAATTGACTGAAGCGGAACATAGAAAAAATGTTGCTCTCTAATTCTAAAAATGCTATTCATACAAGATCCAGCTGAGAACAACAAAAACTCAAAGTCACTTTTACTTGACTAGGTTGCTCTCTGTTCAGTGAGCAGGCTGTTTTGAACCAGGCCTGAAATATCCTTTGCCATACCATGTAGATGACAGCTAAGGATGTAGAGTCTGTTTTGGTGACTAAGAATGGGATGAAGCACTTCTAATTTTATGTAATTATAGCACTTGTTTTGTTGTTGTTGTTGTTGTTTGTTTGTTTGTTTGTTTCTTCCGGTAACTAAGAAACTGAGTACTTCTTCAAAAACCACACATTGTAGGTGCCTATTTTGCTCCACTGATAAAGGGAGACTTGGGTGACTAGCTCAGATGATATCTGCACTATATATCTAATTAGAAAGAGGTGAAGAGAATGTTTAAAAAAAGTTTTGATACTTATCATGACAAAATGTGTATGAATTTATAGATCTGTTCTGTTTCTATCCCATGTAAATGAAAATTAATTGATGTTTCTTGTTTTAAAGCTGCTGAGCAAAGGTTTAATATAAATACTGCTGAGAGAAAGGCACATTACTTTTTACAGGTAAGATTTTTCGTATCACATATACATTTCATATTACAAGTACATTTAAAAACAAACAAACAAAAAAGAACTTAATTCATTAAGATTTCAGAAGTTAGCATTCTGTCCTAATTAACAATTAACATTTACAAAGAGCAATAAAGATATTTGTCACTAATTTAGAATAATATTTTGTCAAACTCTTATCTAGTTCTATTCTTAGCATCTCTGCATTGCCCTACAAAACTTAAAAAAAAAAAAAAAAAAAAGATGAGTCACCTTGCTTCATGAAGTATATTCTCTGATGCTATCAGTCACTGTATTGTGTTAAGCAAGTTGGTTTTATGAGCTGGAGAAAACCCATGGCTCATAAACTCAGCAGAGATGAGTGAGTTATGACTGTCTTTCAAATACATTAATGAAATTCCTAAAACATCAGTATGGTACATTAGTCTTTCTAACATTTAGCTTTATTAAGCACACGGATGGATGAGAAGCTGCCTTGTATGCCAATTGTTTAGCTTCTTTAAAATGGCATCAATTTTTACAGTACTTTTCCCCCTGTAGCTGAGAATAAATGTTAATGGTCGAATTTTCACATTTTGGGTGAATCTGAGAATTTTGTTGGTGTACATTGGGGTTAAACCCAATCTGTCAATTTAAAGAAGTTGTAAATGTGGATATATTTGTTCAGAAATGCTAGACCGAACATTATCTCCACATATTGTTTATCTACAGCTCTTAACTTTCCTTAAATATGTAAGATCTAAAGTGCTCCAAAATTTGTTTTGAAACTGTCTGAACAAACTTCTCATTTCTACACTTGTAAAAATCAAGTGTTCTATTATGATACATATTGCTATTATACTGACGCTTATGTGATCAAAAGTTAACAAAAGTTGTCAGAAGTAGATGTATGAGGATTTTTCTACTGAGAACTTCACCACATTTTAAATAAAAATAAACTGCATTTCTATTCTGAAAGTATCAAATCACAATTCAACACTTTAAGAATAATATTTGTCATGGAAACAGATTTCTGTGGAATAAACATTGACCAGGTTAATAAAGACCTATTAGGAAAAAATATAGCATTTTACATTTGAATTTAGGAAAAAAAAAAAACACATTTCAAAACAAAACCAAAAACAACTACGATGAAACAACAGCAACAACAGCAACAACAAAAGAAGTTAAGTGATTTTGCCCATCGGATAGTAAATCAGCTACTCGATAATGAAGAATATGCTCTCTCTTTATACTAACTCTAAACAATAGACCATGCTGTTCCGCAGTTTGCAGCAGAAAAAAACTTCTCAGATTGATTTCATGTGCATTTAATTTATTTTTTTTTTGGGGGGGGGGGGTATTTATTCTGAGTAGAACAAAAACAATGACAACAACCAGAATGAAAAACAGATCCCTTAGAACAAAGAAAGAAATTTCCTGTTTCTTCTGGGTACAACAGAAGGGCATGCAAAAATTCTCCACTTAGAATCATAGAATCACAGAATATCCTGAGTTGGAAGGGACCCATAAGGATCATTGAGCCCAACTCTTGACACCACACAGGTCTACCCAAAAATTCAGACCATATGACGAAGAGCACAGTCCAAACGCTTCTTAAACTCTGACAGGCTTGGTGCCATGACTACGTCCCTGGGGAGCCTGTTCCAGTGTGTGACAACCCTCTCGGTGAAGAACCTCTTCCTGATATCCAGCCTAAACCTCCCCTGTCACAGCTTGACTCCATTCCCTCAGGTCCTATCACCAGTCACCAGAGAGGAGAGATCAACACCTGCCCCTCCACTCCCCCTTGTCAGGAAGCTGTAAAGTGTGATGAGGTCTCCCCTCAGCCTCCTCTTTTCCAGGCTGAACAGGCCAAGTGACCTCAGCCGCTCCTCATATATCTTCCCCTCTAGGCCGTTCATCATCTTAGTAGCCCTTCTCTTGACACTCACCAACAGTTTCACATCCTTTTTGTACTCTGGTGCCCAGAACTGCACATGGTACTTGAGGTGAGGCCGCAGCAGCGCAGAGTAGAGTGGGACAATCACTTCCCTTGACCGACTAGCAATGCCATGCTTGATGCACCCCAGAATACGGTTGGCCCTCCTGGCTGCCAGGGTACACTGCTGTCTCATATTCAGCTTGCTATCAACCACAACCCCCAGATCCCTCTCTGTGGGGCTGCTGTACAGCATCTCGTCACCCAGTCTGTACGTATAGCCAGGGTTGCCCCATCCCAGGTGCAGGACCCAGCACTTGCTCTTGTTAAACTTCAGGAGGCTGGTGATCGCCCAGCTCTCCAATCTGTCCAGATCTCTCTGCAAGGCCTTTCTACCCTCAACAGAGTCAACAACTCCTCCAAGTTTAGTATCATCAGCAAATTTGCTCAAAACACCTCCTAGTCCTGCATCCAAATTGTTTATAAAAACATTTAAGAGAACTGGCCCTAAAATGGAGCACTGGGGGACCCTACTGGTGACCAGCCACCAGCCTGATGCAGCCCCATTTACCACAACCCTTTGAGTCCTACCCGTCAACCAGTTATTCACCCACCATATGATGTTTTTGTCCAGCTGTATGCTGGACATTTTGTCCAACAGGATCCTATGGAAAACTGTCAAAAGCTTTACTGAAATCCATAAAGATCAGCTGGTTTCCCTTGATCGACTAGATGGGTGATCTTATCATAAAAGGAAATAAAGTTAGTCAAACAGGACCTACCCCTCATGAACCCATGTTGGCTGGGACCAATGACTGCATTGTCCCCCAGCTGTGTTTTCAGTACCTTCAAGGAAAATCTTCTCTATAATTTTACCAGGCACTGATGCGATATTGACAGGCCTGTAGTTACTAGGGTCTTCTTTCTTACCCTTCTTGAAAATTGGTACAGCATTTGCCAGCTTCCACTCAAGTGGGACTGCTCCAGATTCCCAGGACCACTGAAAAATAATTGAGAGGTCCTGTGATGATGTCAGCCAGCTCTTTAAGCACCCTGGGATGAATCCCATTTGGACCCATGGACTTGTATGGATCCAGGTGGAGCAGCAAATCCTGCACACATTCAGGGTTGGTTGGGAGATTATCATCGGCATTGAAGACAGAGGCAAAGAAGGCATTAAATGTCTCTGTTATGCTGTCCTGGTTCCAGTTAGGACAGAGTTAATTTTCCCTCATAGTAGCTGGTAGGGTGCTATGTTTTGGATTAGGATGAGAAGAGCGCTGATAACATGCTGATGTTTTAATTGTTGCAGAGCAGTGTTTACACCAGGCCAAGGACTTTTCGGCTTCTCGCTCTGTCCTGCCAGCGAGCAGGCTGGGGGTGCAGCAGGAGCTGGGAGGGGACAGACCCAGGACAGCTGACCCAAACTGGCCAAAGGGGTATTCCATACCATCTGACGTCATGCTAAACAATATATAGGGGTGGCTGGCCGGGGTGGGGGGCCGGCTGCTCGGGAATAGGCTGGGCATCGGTCAGTGGGTGGTGAGTAATTGCATTGTGCATCACTTGTTTTCTTACACGTTATTATTATTAATACTATTATCATTATCACTATTATTATTATTATTGTTATTATTATTATATTCCTGTCTTAATAAACTGTCTTTATCTCAACTCACCGGCTTCACTTTCCCGTTTCTCTCCCCCATCCCAGAGAGGGAGGGGGGAGGGTGAGCGAACGGCTGTGTGGTGTTTAGCTGCCAGCCGGGTTAAACCACAACAGCCCTTTTGGCGCCCAACGTGGGGCTCGAAGGGTTGAGATATCAACAAATCTGACCAGAGTGTGTTAAACTAAAATTGGTATAAGTATTGGACCTGCTTAATAGTTGCTAGTCACGATGTTGATTGCCTTAATCTCCAGTCTGCTGTACCTGTATTCCAAATTGAGTTTTATGGTGCGTTACTTTCTGTATGTGCTCCCTGTTGCACTGTTTATCCTTTCCGGGCCCTGGTTTAAGATTGTTATGGTACTGTGCGGTGTAACAATGGCTTATGAAATGATGAAATTTCTGGTCACGACTCTAACCTGGTATTTGTACTCAGCACTGACGTCGACTCTATACTTTGGAACCCATATCTCGGAAACTATTAGCAATTACACCTATTGTCTGTTTTCGTTAGGGAGCCAATCTGTGAAGGGGACAGGGGAAGACATGTTTCCCTACCTGTTCACTCTCCCTTTCTCCTTCACCACCACCCTCTTATCCTCCGAGCTAGTTACGGTGGTTCTCCGAGATGTTGAATATCCTTGGGATACTCAGACCAGCCTGCTCTTGTTGTTATGTCTCCTGAATGCGCTTCAGGTTTTGTTGAGGGTTAAACAACTACTTAGGAATCTCATCCGGAGATCTGTCTTGAGGCGGGATAGTTGCGAGTGGCAGGGAGTGTGGGAGGATATGGACAGGTTTCTAGAGCAGTGGTCACCTCCAGTGTTTTGGACATTCACCCCTGAACAACTGCAAAATCCTAAAAAGCTGGCAGAATGCTTGAAAAAAAGGTGTCATGACTCTGGCAGTTCCAAAGTGACACAAATCACTGTAGCATGCTGGGGTCTGGCTTGTGCCTATCGAGCTGCAATTGATGCTACTAGCAACCTAGCTCCCGCTCCTGCAGCCGTTCCAGGTCCAGCTCCTGCAGCCGCTCCAGTTCCAGCTCCTGCAGCTGCTCCAGCTCCTGCAGTTGCTCCAGTTCCAGCTCCTGCAGCCGCTCCAGCTCCAGCTCCTGCAGCTGCTCCAGTTCCAGCTCCTGCAGCCGCTCCAGCTCCAGCTCCTGCAGCCGCTCCAGCTCCTGCAGCCGCTCCAGCTCCAGCTCCTGCAGCCGCTCCAGCTCCAGCTCCCGCAGCCGCTCCAGCCCCGGCAGCAGCTCCAGCTCCTGCAGCTGCTCCCACTCCTGTGGCTGGGTCAGAGAAACGAGCTGTAGCAGTGCAAGTTGACCCCGCAGAGGGTATTCCAACCCCTGTGGCAGACCCTGTGTCTGGGTTAGAGAAACGAGCTGTAGCAGTGCAAGTTGCCCCTGTAGACAAGGTGAAGAAATGGTATAGAGGCTCAGGTCGTTTAGAACGCAAACAGTCTTCTGCTAAGTCTGGGCATAGTGAAGACGAGGCTGTGCCATCAAAGGTGCAGGAGACTGAAGATGAGGATGAGGATGTCAAAAAATCAACAGTAACTACCCGGACTCTATACCAGCGTGAGCTACGAGATGTGCGAAAAGATTTTGGTCGCTGTATAGGCGAGCAGCTTGTCACCTGGCTGCTCCGGTGCTGGGACACGGGAGCCAATTATGTGGAATTAGAGGGCAAGGAAGCCAGGCGGCTGGGATCCCTTGCTAGGGACGCATGCATTGACAAAGCAATTGGAGATGGAGCACGATCTCGCAGCCTCTGGAGGCGTCTCCTGTCAGCTGTGCAGGAAAGGTATCCCTTCAAGGAAGAACTTGTATGTCTACCAGGCAAATGGACCACCATGGAGAAGGGAATTCAGTACCTGAGGGAATTGGCCGTACAGGAAGTCATTTATAAGGACCTAGACGACGCACAAACATCCGCAGATCCAGATGCAGTCCGGTGTACACCACCTATGTGGCGGAAGTTTGTACGGAGTGCACCATCATCATATGCCAGCTCATTGGCAATACTAGCCTGGAAAGCGGAGGAGAATCCCCCAGTGAATGAAGTGACTAAAATACTCCGGCAGTACGAAGGAAATCTCTCCTCTTCCCTACAGGCCTGTGTCTCGGCTGTGGAGAAACTCTCTGAAGAGGTCCACCAACTTGAAGAGAGATTATTTTCCCCTCCACCTGAACGAACCAGTGTCCACCAGCTAAAAGAGAATGCTTTGGAGAAACTTTCTGAAAAGATCCACCAACTTGAAGAAAGATTATCTTCCCCTCCACCTGAACGAACCAGTGTCCACCAGCTAAAAGAGAATACTTTGGAGAAACTTTCTGAAAAGATCCACCAACTTGAAGAGAGATTATTTTCCTCCCCACCTGTACAAACCAGTGTCTCAGCTATTAGGGGTAAACGTTCATCTATGCAAGGAAGACAGTATGGTGGGCACACACCCCGCGCCACCCTGTGGTTTTACCTACGTGACCATGGAGAGGACATGAGAAAATGGGATGGAAAATCTACTGCGACCCTAGAGGCACGGGTACGTGAATTGCAAAGGAAAACAATTGGGAAAAAGGAGTTCTCTGAAAAGTTTGCTGCTCCAACTTCCAGCAGGCAGTCCTTTAAACACAGAAACGAAGATTCTGACCAGGACTAGAGGGGCCCTGCCTCCAGCCAGGTGGAGGAAAGGGACAATCGAGTTTATTGGACTGTGTGGATTCGATGGTCTGGCACGTCAGACGCACAGAAGTATAAGGCTTTGGTAGACACCGGTGCACAATGTACTCTAATGCCATCAAGCTATAAAGGGCCAGAGCCCATCTGTATTTATGGTGTGACGGGGGGATCCCAGCAGTTAACTGTATTGGAGGCTGAAGTGAGTCTAACCGGCAATGAGTGGCAAAAGCACCGTATTGTGACTGGCCCAGATGCTCCGTGCATCCTTGGCATAGACTATCTTAGAAGAGGATATTTCAAGGACCCAAAAGGGTTCCGCTGGGCTTTTGGCATAGCTGCCTTGGAGACAGAGGACATTAAACAGTTGTCTACCTTGCCTGGTCTCTCAGAGGACCCTTCTGTTGTGGGGTTGCTGAGGGTTGAAGAACAGCAAGTGCCGATCGCTACCACAACTGTGCACCGACGGCAATATCGCACCAACCGAGACTCCCTGAGTCCCATCCATAAGCTAATTCGTCAACTGGAGAGCCAAGGAGTGATCAGCAAGACTCATTCACCTTTTAATAGTCCCATATGGCCAGTGCGAAAGTCTAATGGTGAGTGGAGACTAACAGTGGATTATCGTGGCCTGAACGAAGTCACGCCACCACTGAGTGCTGCAGTGCCGGACATGCTAGAACTCCAGTATGAACTGGAATCAAAGGCAGCCAAGTGGTATGCCACAATTGATATCGCTAATGCATTTTTCTCCATCCCTCTAGCAGCACAGTGCAGGCCACAGTTTGCTTTCACTTGGAGGGGAGTCCAATATACTTGGAATCGGCTGCCCCAGGGGTGGAAACACAGCCCTACCATTTGCCATGGACTGATCCAGTCTGCGCTGGAGCAGGGGGAAGCTCCTGAACACCTGCAGTACATCGATGACATCATTGTGTGGGGTGACACTGCAGAAGAAGTTTTCGAGAAAGGGAAGAAAATAGTCCAAATCCTTCTGAAGGCCGGTTTTGCCATAAAACAGAATAAAGTTAAAGGACCTGCACGAGAGATCCAGTTTTTAGGAATTAAATGGCAAGATGGACGTCGTCAAATCCCAATGGATGTGATCAACAAGATAACAGCTATGTCTCCACCAACTAGCAAAAAAGAAACACAAACTTTCCTAGGTGTCGTGGGGTTTTGGAGAATGCATATTCCAAATTACAGTCTGATTGTAAACCCGCTTTACCAAGTAACCCGTAAGAAGAATGCTTTTGAATGGGGCCCTGAGCAACGACAAGCCTTTGAACAAATTAAGCAGGAAATAGTTCATGCAGTAGCCCTCGGGCCAGTCCAAACAGGACCAGATGTAAAGAATGTGCTCTACACCGCAGCCGAGGAGAATGGTCCCACCTGGAGCCTCTGGCAGAAAGAACCTGGGGAAACTCGAGGTCGACCCCTGGGGTTTTGGAGTCGGGGATACAGAGGATCTGAAGCCCGCTATACTCCAACTGAAAAGGAGATATTGGCAGCATATGAAGGAGTTCAATCTGCTTCGGAAGTGGTCGGTACTGAAGCGCAGCTCCTCCTGGCACCCCGACTGCCGGTACTAGGCTGGATGTTCAAAGGAAGGGTCCCCTCTACACATCATGCAACTGATGCTACATGGAGCAAGTGGGTTGCACTGATTACTCAGCGGGCTCGAATAGGAAACCCCAGTCGCCCAGGAATCTTGGAGGTGATTATGGACTGGCCAGAAGGCAAATACTTTGGGATATCATCAGAGGAGGAGGTGGTTCGTGCTGAAGAAGCCCCACTGTACAACAAGCTACCGGAAAATGAGAAGAAATATGCCTTGTTCACTGATGGGTCCTGTCGTATTGTGGGAAAGCATCGGAGATGGAAAGCTGCTGTATGGAATCCTACACGACGAGTTGCAGAAGCTGCTGAGGGAGAAGGTGAATCGAGTCAGTTTGCAGAAGTGAAAGCCATTCAGCTGGCTTTAGATATTGCTGAACGAGAAAAGTGGCCAGTTCTCTATCACTATACTGATTCATGGATGGTAGCAAATGCCCTGTGGGGGTGGTTACAGCAATGGAAGCAGAACAACTGGCAGCGCAGGGGCAAGCCCATCTGGGCTGCGGCATTGTGGCAAGATATTGCTGCCCGGGTAGAGAACCTGGTTGTAAAGGTACGCCATGTAGATGCTCATGTGCCCAAGAATCGGGCTACTGAAGAACATCAAAACAACCAGCAGGTGGATCAGACTGCTAAGATTGAAGTGGCTCAGGTGGACCTGGACTGGCAACATAAAGGTGAATTATTTATAGCCCGATGGGCCCATGACACCTCAGGCCATCAAGGTAGAGATGCAACCTACAGATGGGCTCGTGATCGAGGGGTGGACCTGACCATGGACACTATAGCACAGGTTATTCATGACTGTGAAACATGTGCTGCAATCAAGCAAGCCAAACGGTCAAAGCCTCTTTGGTATGGAGGACGATGGCTGAAATATAAATATGGAGAGGCCTGGCAGATTGATTACATCACACTCCCTCAAACCCGCAACGGCAAGCGCCACGTACTTACAATGGTGGAAGCAACCACCGGATGGCTGGAAACATATCCTGTGCCTCATGCCACCGCCCGGAACACTATCCTGGGCCTTGAAAAGCAAGTCCTATGGCGACATGGCACCCCAGAGAGAATTGAGTCAGACAATGGGACTCATTTCCGAAACAACCTTATAGACACTTGGGCCAAAGAACATGGTATTGAGTGGGTGTATCACATCCCCTATCATGCACCAGCCTCTGGAAAAGTTGAACGATACAATGGACTGTTGAAGACTACACTGAAAGCAATGGGTGCTGGGACATTCAAAAATTGGGATACACATTTGGCAAAGGCCACCTGGTTAGTCAATACTAGGGGATCTGCCAACCGAGCTGGACCTGCCCAATCAAACCTGTTACGCACTGTAGAAGGGGATAAAGTTCCTGTAGTGCACGTAAGAAACATGCTGAGTAAAACAGTCTGGGCTACTCCTGCCTCGGGAAAAGGCAAATCCATTCGTGGAATTGCTTTTGCTCAGGGACCTGGATGCACTTGGTGGGTAATGCAAAAGAATGGGGAGGTCCGGTGTGTACCTCAAGGGGATTTGATACTGGGTGAGAATAGCCCATGAGTTGAATTGTAGTATGTTAATTATTATATAATACTGTATGTCATCACTACCATGATTGCTATATATCATAGATGAAAATGGTGATTAATTAGAATGTATTGGAAAGAGTGTAACCTGAGCATGACATAAATGGTATGGAATAAGGGGTGGATATCTGTCCTGGTTCCAGTTAGGACAGAGTTAATTTGCCCTCATAGTAGCTGGTAGGGTGCTATGTTTTGGATTAGGATGAGAAGAGCGCTGATAACATGCTGATGTTTTAATTGTTGCAGAGCAGTGTTTACACCAGGCCAAGGACTTTTCGGCTTCTCGCTCTGTCCTGCCAGCGAGCAGGCTGGGGGTGCAGCAGGAGCTGGGAGGGGACAGACCCAGGACAGCTGACCCAAACTGGCCAAAGGGGTATTCCATACCATCTGATGTCATGCTAAACAATATATAGGGGTGGCTGGTTGGGGTGGGGGGCCGGCTGCTCGGGGATAGGCTGGGCATCGGTCAGCGGGTGGTGAGCAATTCCATTGTGCATCACTTGTTTTCTTACACATTATTATTATTAATACTATTATCATTATCACTATTATTATTATTGTTATTATTATTATATTCCTGTCTTAATAAAGTGTCTTTATCTCAACTCACCGGCTTCACTTTCCCGTTTCTCTCCCCCGTCCCAGAGAGGGAGGGGGGAGGGTGAGCGAACGGCTGTGTGGTGTTTAGCTGCCAGCCGAGTTAAACCACAACATATGCCTATGTCCTTGTCTGTGAGGTGACCATCCCCATCAAGTAGCAGACCAATGTTTTCTCTGGTCCTCCTTTTTCTATTCATATATTTAAAAAAATTTAAAAAATCACTTCTCCACCTAAATCCTCTGGTTTAAATTTGCATGAGTTGTTTTAAAACGATGAACATGAAAAACTTCATTAAAATTCTGGAACTATACATCAGTAGATTAATAAAATGATCGTGGGTTAAATTTGGAACAGTAGCCATCAATGGAAAATCATCATTTTATGGCAGGACCCAAGGCTAGGCAGGGCAGTGGGCTTGGGGGAGCTGAAATGAGGTCCTGGATCATGGGCAGGCTGGGGGGGCAGGGACAGTCAGGACTGGTGGCTCCATCAGGTTCCTAACTGAACACTGTCTTATGCATGCCCTCTGGTCTCACGGACCCCACCAAAACTGGGACAAAAAGAAAACCGTACTCCATCCTTTTCCATGTCCATTTATATCTGGTCCCCTATCCCAATAAGCAGCAGACTCATATTTTTCTTAACCTTTCGTTGCTGCCAATGTGTTTAGAGAAACCACTTTTTTTTTTTTTCCCTTCATCAGTTTCAACTTCAGATTTGATTTTCCTAACTCCACACCCTCACACTCGTCCAATGTCTCTTTATTCCTACCAACCCTGTTTCCACCTTCTATGTACTTTACTTCTTCATTCAGACTCGGTCAGGAAATAACAGTCCAGATCCTGCTGGCCTTCTGCCATGCTTACTTGACTTTCTGCAAGGAAGGGACTTGTGTTCTGAGGAGGTTGTTTCTGAAGCTCAGCCAGCTCTCCTGGTCCCCTTTACCCTTCGGGGCAGTTTTCTGTGGGATCAGGAGATCAGATCCCTTAACAACCAAAAATCTGATATCTTGAAGACCATTGTTGCTATTCTGTTGTTCTACTATTGCTCACCTCTCTCACGATCTTAAACTCCACCATCTCGAGTTCGCCAGCGCCCACCATATCCAAGCCTGCCATTAACCTATACAACTCAGTTTTGGGATCAGTACATCTAGCAGCACATGTGCTCCTGTTGGCTTATTGATCATGTATGTCAAGAAACTGTCTTTGACACTCCAGAAATCACCTGGATTCCTTGCATGCAATGATGTTTTTGCAGCATTTATTAAAAAATAAAAATAAAAAATAAAAAAATAAAAGTTACTTTTTCTCTTGTATACCAGAGCATGCAGTTGTGAGACTTTCTCTGGTGTCTAAACACAGCTTTACAAATGGACAGCATCTCACTCTTAAAACTGAAATACAGAAATTCAATTCACAGCAACAAAAATGTTTAATTAAATGCTTCATAAACATTAACTTTTTTTTTTTCTAGAGGTAATATATCAAACCACACAGTAAAAGTTACTGAGAATTGTAAAATAATGTAAATTAATGTAAAATAATATGTGCATTAGAGAACTGGCTTTCAAAAATTTGTTTCAGTGTAATTGACAATAATTATTTATATAAAAGAATCTTAGTTTTTGTTCTAAATGCAAATGATAACACTCTTCCTTGAAAACAGTCAAATAAAAATGTTATTTAACCAACATATAAACTAGGAAAATAATATTGAGACGAAGATAATGAGGAATGGTTTGAAGACTTACCATAACAGCAAAATATATTTGACACTCTGAGATAAATTTTTTGACAAAAGTAAAAACAAACAAACAAAAAAACAGTAAGGGCCCCTACACACATCATCTAATAATAATAAATAAATAAATCCTTGAAACAACTTTACTTACCCCTGTGTTCTGAAAATTATTGCACTGATCTTTATTCCTTTTATAAATCTTGCACAGTGATTATAGTGTTTACAGCACTTACCTCATTTATGTTCATCTCTTCCGAACATGCTTTCTGACATTTGTTCATTTTATTCATTTACTAAACCAGCATTTACGCTGATGTCAGAGCTACATTTTAGAAAGAAACTAAGATTTGGAAGTCTTTCACATGTAAGGGCCAATATTGCAATGAAAATATTTTATGAAATCCATGGAGATATCACTTGCTATGCACATACCAAGGATTATTTTTCCAGCACAACACAATGGTACAAGGCAAGGTGGAGGTGATATGAGACACAAAATTGTTCTGAAAGGAGAGGGAAAGAATAGAGGTATCATCTTTCACAGAAGTCTCAGGACTGGGTTAACTGTTGTAGAATTGGATTTTACACAGATCTAATATAGCAGTAATTAAGGATTTATTATATAACTTTATAGAAAATAATAAAATGGGATTAAATGATTTTAAAAGCACGTAATCGGTGTGAGAAAAATCTAAGTATTAGTCAATTACCACAGTGATCTAAAGGGATTTTCTACAATAGAAACAGTGACTTAGTTTGTCAGGGTTTGTCAAGGCTACCCTGAGAGAGGTCCAATCTCAGAGGGAGATCAAGGATGCAGCCAACTGCAGTCCTTGGAGAAATCAGAGTTCACAGAATCACAGAATCACAGAATCGTCTAGGTTGGAAGAGACCTCCAAGATCATCTAGTCCAACCTCTGCCCTAACACTAACAAGTCCTACACTAAACCATATCACTAAGGGCTACATCTAAACGTCTTTTAAAGACTTCCAGGGATGGTGACTCAACCACCTCCCTGGGCAGCCCATTCCAATGCCTAACAACCCTTTCAGTAAAGAAGTTCTTCCTAACATCCAACCTAAACCTCCCCTGGCGCAACTTTAGCCCATTCCCCCTCATCCTGTCACCAGGCACGTGGGAGAATAGACCAACCCCCACCTCTCTACAGCCTCCTTTAAGGTACCAATAGAGAGCAATGAGGTCTCCCCTGAGCCTCCTCTTCTCGAGGATAAACAACCCCAGCTCCCTCAGCCGCTCCTCGTAAGACTTGTTCTCCAGACAAGTTGGTTTGGAATCACTGTTTATAGGATTGAAAGTCCATTGTCATTTGGCATTTGGTCAGTAATTTTCCAGGATTCAGGTAGTTTTCCTTTTTTTTTTTTTTTTTAAAGAACCAGGTTGTGAAATGCCTGCTCCACCCCCCACCCCCCCCCCCCCCCCCCCCCCCAGCCCTCAACAGGAGAGCAAGACAGTGTCAGACTCACCATAGACAACAGGGGAATTATGCCATGATGGCTTTTCTTTTCACATTTATTGGACAAAGCAATTGACTTATAGTCAAGCTCAGATTCCTTATCAGGTTGTTTCCTGTAATGAGGTCTGCCTGGGGCTCTGTTGTTAATGAGCTGTGCAGTTCAAGGAACAATTACATTGAGTCCTATTGTAGCTCATAAGCCTGAGCAAGGTTTACATCAAGTACAGGAGCTGAGCATACTCTGAAGTGGGCACTGAAGTGGTTTAAGAAATTTTTCATATTTCATCATTATATTGACAAATAAATATTTCAAATTTCTTTGATATTCAAATTATGTGACATTTCTAAAAACATAAGTATACCACAAATATGACAACTGCATTTTGAGATCTTTCATAATAATTAAATATATTTTTAAATAGTGAAAAATGCATGATGAAGTCTTTAGGAATTTTTACACCAGTTCATCCAGTTTCTAATTTAGAGACATAAATACTTAATATACATCAATAATTCTTTAAGTAAAGTCATTGCTTCAATGCTGAACATGATAATTCTCTCAGTTGGAAAGTGGATTTCAAACTGCTAGTGCTCTTAAATATATGCCTTGTAAAAACATTTTTGTAAAAATTGTTTTGCAAAACTGAGGCTATTCTACATAATGCATTCCACCTCTGGTTCTAAAAGGAATATGACATCAGAATGCAGACATATTATCAGCCCTCACATCTGAATTCAAACCATCTGTCTACTCATTTCACAGAAAATGAAGTTTATATATTTAGTTCATTTCCATGGAACAAGATGATACATATGCACACATTTTTCTCAGCTAGAATGATGACTGCTTTGTAATTATTTTTAAATAACGCTTAGTTTACAAAGGACACTGAGTAACTTTATTTCTAGAAGACATATAACTTTTAACACGACAATTGCTTCCACAGCTATTTCTAAATTCAGTTGAATATTGGAGTTAACAGAGCTAAAAAGCTCAAACATAGAAATAATCATAGAATCATATAATGGTTCGGGTAGGAAGGGACCTTAAAGATCATCTAACTCCAACCCCCCTGCTATGGGCAGAGTTGCCAATAAATAGATCAGGTTGGCCAAGGCTTGGATGGGGCATCCAGGACTTCTCTAGGCAATCTGTTCCAGTGCCTCATTACCCTTACAGTGAAGAATTTCTGCCTAATGTCTAGTCTATATCTATCCTCTTTTAGTTTAAGACCGTTCCCCCTTGTCCTACCATTATCTACCCCAGTAATGAGTCCTTCTCCATCTTTAAGACCCCTTTAAGTATTGAAAGGCATCAATGAGGTCTCCCCAGAGACTTGTCTTCTCCAGGTTGAACAGCCCCAGCTTTCTCAGCCTTTCTTCACAGGAGAGGTGCTCCATCTCTCTGATTATCTTTGTAGCCCTCCTCTGGACCCACTCGAACAGGTTCACATCCTTCTTGTGCTGGGGGCCCCAGACCTGGACTCCAAGTGGGGCCTCACGAGGGCAGAGTAGAGGGGGACAGTCACCTCCCTCGACCTGCTAGTCACACCTCTTTTGATGCAGCCCACGATGCAGTTGGCCTGCTAGGCTGCAAGAGTGTACTGCTGGCTCACGTCAAGCCTTTCATCCACTAGAACCTCCAAGTCCTTCTCTGAAGGGCTGCTCTCAATTCGATCTTCCCCCAGTCTGTCCTCATATCTGGGATTGCCCTGACCCAGGTGCAGCACCTTGCACTCAGACTTGTTGAACCTCATGCTGTTCACATGAGCCTACTTCTCCAGCCTGTCCAGGTCCCCTTGGATGGCATCTCTCCATTCAAGGGCCTGTCCCCTTGGAGGAGTATTGAAGTGTTTTCAGGGCCTGCAGGGATGCGACGAGGAAGGCTAAAGCCCACGTGGAGATGAAACTGGCAAAGGAGATAAAGGATAATAAGAAGGTGTTTGTTTGTTTGTTTTTTTGTTTGTTTTAAGTATGTAAACAGTAAAAGGAAGACTAGAGATAATGTAGGTCCCTTGCTGAACAAGGGAGGTGTCCTGGTAACAGGGGACGCTGAGAAGGCGGAGATACTGAATGCCTTCTTTGCTTCGGTCTTTGCTTCAAAGACTCCCCCCCCAGACTCTTGGACCCTGGAGGGAGGAGAAAGAGTCTGGGAAATGGAGAGCTCCCCTCTGGTTGAGGAGGGTGTGATTCAGGAGTGCCTGAGTGGGATCAACGCACCCAAATCCATAGGCCCTGATGGGGTGAATTCACGTGTGCTGAGGGAGCTGGCAGAGGTGATCGCCAAACCGCTCTGTATCATCGTTGAAAAGTCTTTGAGAACAGGAGAGGTGCCTGAAAACTGGAGGATAGCCAATGTCACTCCGATCTTCGAAAAGGGCGAGAAGGAGGATCCGGGAAACTACAGGCCAGTCAGTCTCACCTCTGTCCCTGGAAAGGTGTTGGAACAGCTTGTTCTGGATGCCATCTCCAAAGAACTGGAAGAGGAAAAGGTTATGAGGAATAGTAAGCATGGATTCACCAAGGGGAAATTGTACTCGACCAACCTCATTGCCTTCTATGATGGCATCACCAGCTGGGTAGATGGGGGGAGAGCAGTGGATGTCATCTACCTTGACTTTAGCAAGGCTTTTGATACTGTCTCCCACGACATCCTGTTAACAAAGCTGAGAAAGTGTGGGATAGAGGAGTGGACAGTAAGGTGGGTTGAGAACTGGCTGACTGACCGAGCTCAGAGGGTAGTGATCAGCGGCGCAGAGTCTGGCTGGATACCTGTGACTAGTGGTGTTCCCCAGGGGTCGGTGCTGGGTCTGGCCTTGTTCAACATCTTCATCGATGGCCTTGATGAGGGAATAGTGTTCCACCAAGTGTCCACCATTGGCAAGTACGCCAATGATACAAAGCTAGGAGGAGTGACTGACACACCAGAAGGCTGTGCTGCCATTCAGCGAGACCCGGATAGGCTGGAGAGATGGGCAGGAAGAAATCAAATGAGGTTTGACAAGAGCAAGAGTAGAGTCCTGTACCTGGGAAGGAAAAAACACATGTATCAGTACAGGCTGAGGGATGACCTGCTGGAGCTATGTGGAGAAGGACCTGGGGGTCCTGGTGGATGACAGGCTGGCCATGAGCCAGCAGTGTGCCCTGGTGGCCAAGAAGGCCAATGGGATCCTGGCATGCATAAAAAGGAGCATGGCCAGCAGGTCAAGGGAGGTGATCCTTCCCCTCTACTCTGCCCTGGTCAGGCCTCACCTGGAGTACTGTGTCCAGTTCTGGGCTCCCTGGTACAAAAGAGACAGGGACCTCCTGGAAAGAGTCCAGCAGAGGGCCACGAAGATGATATGGGTCATCTCCCTTATGAGGAAAGGCTGAGAGACCTGGGTCTGTTCAGCCTGGAGAAAAGAAGACTGAGGGGGGATCTTATCAATGTTTATAAATAACTTAGGTGTGGGAGATGGTGGGATATGGCCAACCTCTTTTCAGTGGTTTGTGGGGATAGGACAAGGGGCAATGGCCACAAAATGGAGCACAGGAAGTTCTGCACCAATGTGCGGAAGAACTTATTCATGGTGAGGGTGTTGGAGCACTGGAACAGGCTGCCCAGGGAGGTTTTTGAGTCTCCATCTCTGGAGATATTCAAGGCCCATCTGGAGGCCTACTTGTGCAATTTGCTCTAGGGAACCTGCTTTGTCAGGGGGGTTGGACCCGATGATCTCTGGAGGTCCCTTCCAACCCCTATAATTCTGTGATTATGTAATGGATTATGTAATGGCATTTCTGAAACAACTTTTCACAACTTCTTGATTTAATCTGTTTTTTTTTTCTTTTTCTTTTCTTTTAACTGTCTTGAGAGTACAGTTATTCTAATTCTGATGAAATCTAAGAGAGTATTTTCTATTAAATAATTTATTTTAGAAGATTATTTATTTTATATATGTTACTGGCAATGAAATCCCTTTGTAGATGTTAAATCACTGAAGCTGTCTTTAAAAAAGCAGCTCAGAAGACAGTTGTTTAATTGCAAATTCTTAAGGAAAGCAACATCAGATCTGTAGGTAATGGAATATATGTCTATACAGATTCTCTAAATATTAGTCATTATTTTTAACAGATATTTTTGATATCCCTGTCATCTGAGATATCTGACCATGGAAAGCTTGGTTCATCTGAAAGTGAGGGCAGAAATACTAAATTTTTTGTACAGAAGATAAGATTGAGAAGCAAAAGTAAAGTGAACCTTAAAGACCAGTGAAATGTGTGGTTTTCCATGTGTGAAAGGTTGGTTTGTAACGGTATGGCCAGAAGTATTTAGATCTAGACCCTATAAGAATTATTTATATCTAGGCTCAGCCTACGTATTTGGACCCTATTGCTCTAGAAATTAAGTGGATAAATCATTAAATTATATTATAAAACAAAACAAAACAAAACAAAAAACAAGTTTTGAAAAACTTAAAGATAGATGTTGAAACCTTTCAATCTGATGTCAAATATGATAATCAAATTTTGCTGAAGAATATAGATTATATGATATAAAAATGAAATGGTTTTGGTATCAAAATGGTATAAAAAGAAAACTGAATCTAATACAAATATTTGAATTAGAATTTTATGAGGGTAATGAGGCCAAATTTTCTGGTTGCCCTGGAATCTAATTTTATGCACAGATCAGCACACAGCAGAACAGAATTACTGAATGGTAGCTATTCTGTCATCCAGGAAATACGATATTTTGTCATTACTTGTAAAAAGCCTCAGGCTTTTCATTGACCTGGTAGTGCTGCCTCCCAGGGCTTGTTTGCACTTGCCTTGGCTTGAGCTGATGCTAGCTTGCTTTCTCTGTGATAGTAATTGTCTAAGAATCAGGTAGCTATTGCCTAAATTTGTTTCAAATTTATAGGTGTAGCAGGTAATCATTCTGCCTAGGGGGAACTGTTTATGACACCAGAGTTAAATGTGGCATGGAAGAGTTTGGATACAAGAGAACACCAACAGCTCCAGAACATGAAAACAAAATAACAGTGATCAAACGCTGATCAGTGCAGGAGTGCACCTATATGATCCAGGAAAAAACTGCATCAGAGAAAAAGCAGAGAACAGAAAAATCAAAGACCAAGGCAGAATAACCCCCCACCATTAACTACACACTCCAGGCATAAACCTCAGGATACACATGTTATTATTACCTTTTGTCCTGAACAAGAATTTCGATGTGCATTTCTCATCTGTGTGAACATTTTCTGGAGGCCTCCTTCCTAGACCTGTACTTTGATTCTTATGGCTCTCAGACTGATTTCTGCATACCGCTGAAGTTTGGGTATCTTAATCTCATTGACTTAAATTGTTAGTTAACAGCTGCTATGCCAATGAGGCATAAGGAAGTTATTTCTACTCTGCAGAAGAGGCCAGCTTTGATTTTGCAAGAAAGACAATACATTTGGAAAAGACATGGAACCCTAATTAAAACTTAATTAAAGACTTTTAGTAGAATGATTAAATAAGATCTATGCAAGTTTTTTTTTTTTTTCTGGTGGTGGTGGTTTTATTTTTATATTTTTATTTTTATTTTCTTCAGAAAATACACTCTAATAACTGAGATACAATTTGCTATAAAGTTATTTTTAAAAAGTATATCTTGCTTTTTAACTGGTATGATTACAGTCCAGTAGTGACTCTCTGTATGGAAAAGAAGAGAATAACTTGTATTTTTATGTTGTCTGATAAAATAAAAAGTAATATTAACCACAAAGTGAAAAGGTTTCTAATTGGTCATTTTCTTAGCTGCTGTAAATCAAGTTAGTGAAAGATGCAAAGATCTGTATAACCAATCTGTAATATCACTCTCTCAAATAATTTTGTAAAGTTGAATATCTGTAAAATAAAAGGGACTTTTTCAAAGTATGTCAGGGGAATTGTGAAATATAATAAAAAACTACAGAACTATGTGTTTTAAGCATAACATTAGGCAGTCCAGTTAAACAAACAGTTGTTGGTCACTTCTTTCTCTGATTTTGTAAATGAAAATAAATTTATAAATAAAACTTTTATTTAATGTTCTCCAAATAAGGACTTTAAATGCTGTGTATTTCATTTATGCTGTCAGAGGTTTAAATAAGAATAAATTAATTTTTAAAATCTCAGTCATTTTAATTCTTTGTGTTTAAGAGTAATATTAGCTAGCTTATACTGGCAAGTAATGTACCAGTTTGTGTGCCACAAAAGTAGATATCCTTATTGTGTACACATGGTAATGCATTTATTCTGTTCCTAGTTCTAGTTCTGTTCCTAGCCCATTGTCATGTGGATTCAACATGGCTCCAGTATCTTAATGGAAAACGCATAATTTTTCGAATTATAGAATCATAGAATGGTTTAGCTTGGAAGGGTTCTTAAATATCATGTACTTCCAACCCACATACAGGGACAGGGCCACTTTCCATTAGCCCAGGTTGCTCAAAACCCCATTCAACCCGGGAATTAAAACAACAGCAACAAAACAATAAACTCAAGATAAAGCACTCATTATCCCAGCTAACTTCAATATTCAGAAATATACAAATGTCATGGAGTATAAAAATTCCTCACCAGCCAGATCGTATTCTTCAGTTTAACTATTGAAATCCCAAGGTTTTTCAAATCTTTAAGGCTCTAATTACTTGCTTTCTAAAGAAATTAAATGCAGAAATCCTATGCAATCATTAGCATGTAGAACTGAGCTGGCTTTCATCTCATATGACTGTAACTAACTGAAAGTTAGAGGCATGATGTAAATTTCTGTAGCTTCCCTCACTGAGAATAAAAATATTATCAAGGTTATTTTACAAGAGCTATCTGGGGATACTGTGGGGGTATTTACCCTTTTCTAATGTTCATAAGACAAAGATAAGGACAGAGCCTTATAACTTTGGGGTAAACAGATCTAAATGAGATAAACACCACCCCTTTTATTTTAACATATATTATCAGATCATAAGGTTTTGAGATATTTTAGGCATAGTAGGAGACACTCTTCTAAAAAATGTCCTAATATTCTCCACAACAAAGTAAAAGCAAAATTTCCGAGAATTTCTTTAATTAGATGAAGATAAACTTTGTTTCCAAGGGAGACAGTGTAATTATTCTCAAAGAAGAATTATTGTTCAAGGAAGTATTCAGGACATTTTCTTTTCATAGAAACAGAAATTTCTCATAATCAGTCTCATTACTGCACTTTCAGAACACTTTCCAAATTGTTAATTAAGTAGCATATCATGTATAAAAACTATATGACATATAGCTCTTTCTTCTGTAAAAGAAATTGTGCATGTCTGCAGATTTTTTTTTCAATGTGTTCAAGTTTCTCTCTATGTAAAACGGTCATCTTTATTAAAGAAAGCTAAAAGAATGGTATTCATATTTGCCAAGGTTATTGGCATTTTTTTTCTCTCCCTATAATTCTTACCATCATCACCTGCACAAGCAAGCACTACCCTTCTGGATAAAAAGTTCTGTTGAATCAAAGAGCAAAGCTCTGGTTGTCTCTTGAGAGGCTTACATTGCTATTTTAGGTACTGTTTCATCCATTAATTGAATATAACATATTTTATTTGGTATATTTGTAGGCCCCTCCATTACTGAGGAGTGCATTGCAAGATTTCCAAAGATCTCATGACTTCGTTGCCAAATGCAGTTAATGGACTTTACCCATACGGCAGAAAACAAATAAAAATACAGTCAAAACCAGGACATTTGACTCTCAGTTATTCTCAGTGAACTGGTGTCAGTATAGAAAATATCTGAGGGTACTCCGTGGGAAAGGGAAGATGATCTTTTCCGATATACATACCTGGTCTTTTTTGTGCCTCAGCTATGGAACATTTAAAGACGAGTAAGTAAAGAAAGCAGTAGGAGGTATAGCAATAAGTGAAATGAAGTATAAAATTGCTCTGTATGCTAGCTATAAAGGCATTAATGCTAATCCCATTATTTCTGTGCCCTATTTGTTAAAAAAATAACAATAATAAAAAAAAAATAAAATATTTAGCTCATTATCTGAGTTCAGAGTTGCTTTTGCTAAAATTGAGACAGAGTTTTACTTGCACAAATACTGAGTTTTCTTAGGTCTTTCTGTCTATCCAATGGATTGAAAATCAGTGATGACTGGATAACTTCTGTTGAACTTTCAGTGTTAATTGCTGAATTAGCCTTGTCTTAACATGTTTTATAAGTAGATGTTTATGCCCCGATTGTTCCTCAACCTAGAAACATAAATTTCTAACCATTTACCTCTGTTCACAGGAGGGGTTTTGGCTGGAGAAAAGAAAAACATAAAGAAATTTATTTAATCTCTGCTGAAACTGCACAATGTTCTCACTCTTCTGTGAAAGTCCTTCTTTTTGACTCAGATTTTTAATAAAAGAAAAGCTGGTAAAAGTGGCCTTAGCCACTGGAGAAATCAGATCTTAGATACTTGACTGCATTCTTTTTCTTTTTTTTTTTTTTTAATTGTACTTTCTGAGACTACATTGCAGAGATCTCTGATAAGAATCAAGAATACCACAGAAAGTCTGGCTTTACTGAGTAACAGCTTAAAAACAAGGAAAATTATTGAAGCCAGGCTACAGTGCTCATCTTCAATACACCTCAACTCATTCCACCTGAAAGCAAGAGTTGCTTGAGACCTTTCAGTTACAATGTGATTGAACTTATTCATAGAGAAGATGGTCACTTTAATTTTATTATAAACCAGCAAAAATGTTCACCATTATAGGTGTAATACTAGTTAAGCATATGACACACCAAAAATAAAATGAGAACAAACCAAAGTGATTTTAATGTTAAATTGCATTAAAAATCATGTTAAATTGTTCAATTGTTATTGAAATATTAAATTTACTGCTATAACAGTGAATTAACACATTTAATAGTTGAATTCCGTTAGAAATATTTTTATGTCTATTTTATGTTTCTCAGTCACATGGAGTTTTCTCTTCCCAAAGAGGTAATGGCTTGATCATTTTTATTCAAAACTACCATGACATTTTATATTTAAAAACTTTCAGTCTTTGTTGGGTTGATCATTGGAGAATCAAATCTAGGGAGATCCAATTCAAACCTGAGGCAAATTTAGGGCCCTGTCACAAGTGTATATATATTGTCAGATATGATTCAGCTGTACTTTTGCACAAATGCACTTGGACATAAACACACAATTCAGAAAAAAAATGTTACTGGTTGGGTTTACACTCTAGAGCCCATGATAAGTTTTTAGTAATCATAACATTACTGGGTATCATGTGCTATCACATTTTACTACAAAATTATGCAGGACATTTTCTTTGACATCGATCTAATGTAATTATTAAAATAAAAAATAATCTGCCTTGAAGAAGTGAGTTAATCAGATTAACTTTGAGAAGCTAGTTACATTTTTTTCTATCATAACTTTTAAAGAGATGATATTTAAATAGATGACTATTTTCTTATTGCTTTTATTTCTAAACTGGTTAAATTGCAGCTGAATTGAGTGAGAGATACAAGATCTGAACCTGAATATTTTGAAGTAGACTTTTGTGCAGTGCTGAAACTAGGACACTAAAATTAACAGTATATGGAGACTTGGTACTTTGTTTATTTGCAGTTCATAAAACTCGATGCATTTCTGAATAGCTTTCTTCAAGACAACAATTAACAGTGGATAATAAAGTGTGTATATACATATAGAGAGATATTCAAATTTCTTTCAGTCAGTATTTGTGTTATGAATATCTAGAAAGACTGTGCTGTCCTAGCCAGCAATTAGGCACCAACAGATTCTTGCTCAGTCACCACCCTCAGCAAGACAGGGGAGAGAACTGGAAGAACAAAGGTGGAAAAAGCTCATAGGTTGAGATAAAGTCAGTTTAATGAGGGAAGAGTTAAAAACAAAACAACAAAAAAATCAAACCAACCAACCAACCAAAAAAAACAACAAGCAATGCAAAGGCAGTCACTTACCTCCTCCCATGAACAGACCAATGCCCAGACAGTCTCTGAGTAAAGGCTAATTCAGACAGACTCACTATGCTCTGTTAGTTTATGCTCCTGAACACAGCTTTCTGTGGTATAGAGTATCCCTTTGGTCAGCTCTTGTCAGCTCTCTTGTGTGTGTCCGCATCCCAGGTACTTGCACATGTATTGTGTTTATGTGGAAAAGTTTTGGTAGAGGAGAGGCTGCAGGGGTAGTCTCTGTGAGAAAAGATCAGGAGTTTGCCCATAGCAGGTAAGAGTTAGTTCTAGATGGCTCTAAAATGTGTAAATGACCTGCTGCCAGCCAAAGCTGAGTCAATGAGCAACACTGGTTGTGCTTTTCTGATAGCATATTTAAGAAAGCAAAAATATTGTTCCACAGCAGCTGGGAGAGAGGAGTGAGAGTGGAGTGAGAAACAACCCCACAAACACCAAGGTCAATGAAGAAGGACGGGGAGGAGGTACTCCAGACACCAGAGAAGGACTTCCCCTGCAGCCCATGGTGTTTCACAGCAGAGCAGACATCCACACTGCATCTTGTGGAGGAGTCCACAGTGGAGCAGGTGGATATAGCCTGAAGAAAGCTGCAGACTTGTAATGGTTTTACCCTGCTGGGCAGCTGAACTCCACCATAGCCACTCTCTCACTCCCTCAGAGGAAGAAGGGGAGAAAATACAATGGAAAAGGGCTCCAGGGCTGAGATAAGGACAGGGAATCTCCCTGAGAGCAATCTGCTCACCAATTACCATCACAGGCAAAACAGACTCAGCATAGGGAGATTAATAGAATTTATTGCTTAACACTAGCAGACTAGAACAGTAACAAACTAAAAGCAAACTAAAAACACCTTTTCTCCCCATCCACCTTCTTCTACATCCTCACCCTAAGTGGCACAGGAGAAGGGGAAATGGGGACTGTAGTCAGTCCATAATGCTTCATCATCTGCCATTCCTTCGTCATCACACTATTCCCTTGCTCCAGCATGAGGTCCCTCCCATGCAATGCAATCCTTCAAGAACTGATCCTATGAGGATTTCCTAAAGTCTGCAGTTCTTCAAGAAATGCTCCAACATGGGTCTGCACTGTCGGCGGTAGCTCCTGTCAGATCACCTGGTCAACTGTGGGCTCCTCCCTACAGGCTGCAGCTCTGGCCCAGAGTCTGCCCATGTGGGGGTTTTTCATGGGCTGCAGCCTCCTTGAGGACAGATCCATGTGATCCACTGTAGGCTTCTCCACAGGCTACAGTGTGGAGATTTGCTCCACTTTGGTACAACATGGGCTACAGGGGAACTTCTGTTCCAGTGCCTGGAGCACCTCCTCCCCCTCCTTCTTCACTGAGATTGGTGTCTGTGGGGTTGTTTCTCTCTCCATTTTCTCACTCCTCTCTCCCAGCTGCTGTTTTGCAGCATTTTTTTTTCCCTTTTGAAAATATGGTCTCATAGAGACACAAGCAGCATTGCTTATTGGCTCAGCTCCTGCCAATCCCCACATCTATTTTAATGTTTATGTGGGGAATAATGTAAATAGGTAGGGTTTCCCTGTTTCCTCAAGAATAGTTACAGGCAAGAGCTTTCAGGTTCTAGTCAGCAACTCTTATAGGAACTGCAAGAATCCTTTTTATTTCTTTACTTTTGAAGTTTCAGTTTAAACATAAAAGATGGTGCAGAAAACAAACAAACAAAAAAAACCAACAATGTTGACACTAAAAAATGCAGAGTTAATAAAGAGTAAGCTTTTCTTCCAATTCAATAGCTGTGGGGACTATTTGTACCAGTTACATTCACAAAAAAAAATAGGGCCTTTTCAAATAGTTATTAAAGTTCAGGACCAATATGAGTACCATGTGAATTTCTCAAGCAGTTGATTGTGCTTTACTTCAACAAAATGTCATGGAGAAAAAAAAAAAAGATATTCAGTGAAGGAACACCATACTGTGTTTGAGTATGCTGATTGCACAAGAAATAAGAGACCTTACAGATGACTGCTGTTTTCCATAAGTTCTTATTTACCCTTTAAGTTCAAAACTGAGTTATGTAACCATGGACTGAAACATTGTCCTTTGTTTCTGTTTATATATTTTAAAGGCTCAGAAATTAAAGCCATGAAAGAAGGGGCTTCACGAAAATTATGCAAGACTCCGTGATTTAAAAGCTAATTTCAGGATGCAGTCATATAATATTATTATATTGTATTTGTATATAGAATCTCCGTTTTATTATGCAATTAAATAAATATGTCTAAACAATTTTTGTGAGTGATTCAAAAGTTTGTAAATATATGTTAATTAATACAAAATTGTTGAATAATTTTAATTGGATAAATATTTTCAGAAATAATAAAAATATGTCATTTTTACCAACAGTGTTCAGTAGGTGCTGAATTCTACCAAAATTATTTATCTTTAAATGAAAAAAAAAATACAAAGCATAAAAAAATGCAAACAAGAATATTTTAAAGTAACTTTTGAAGGACAAAATTTGATTTATCTACTTAGTTTACCCCCCCCCTTTTTTTTTTTTTTTTTTTTTTGTCTCCCTCCCTGTAGAATTAAGGAGAAAGAGGAGAAAATGATTTCTTTTTTCATGGTGACTTCCTTGGAAAGCATTATTACTCACTGTTGAACATCTACAGTGCATGACTGTACAGGTGAAAGATTTTCTATCACAATGTTCTTTCTTTGAACAGTGACTACCATACAGTGTTATTGATTTGCTTGGTGTATGGGGATTCAGAAGTTGGACAGCTCAGAGTACAGCTATTTTGGAACCTTTATGTCAAATAAACTCAGAAGTGAACCTGTCAGTGACAAACCCCAGTCATTCTCTGCCCTCTAGTGAAATTATACTTTTTTGGTTTTGTGTTTCATTTGTACATAAATTATTTCTTCTTGGCCCCAAATCAAAAAAATCACAGATTAAGGAAAAAAAAAAAAAAGAATTTTAAATTTGTTATATATAGCGTAAAAGCCTCTTTCCAAAATATATTTGTCAAAAATAATTCTAGAGCTTGTTTTCCAGGTTTCTAGCAAATGTAATGATCTGCCATCAAAGAATCCAGCCTCAGACCTTAGTACTTTGGTAGAACAGCTGTCATTTTCAGGTATATGCAAACATTTACAGGATTTAAGCATAAACTGTCATTTCTCTTTTAGATTGTTGTATAAGTGTCCCAAACAGAACTAGTACTTGAATTGGAGAGAGAACTAGTACTTGAAATCAACATACACATGTATAAATGAACTCCAAAGTCACTGTAAATCTTTCTGATTAAGAGAATAGGCTAATTTCACATCAGCTGGATACATTTTCTGTAGGTTATCACCTAGACTTAGTAGGAGTGTCACTGAATCAGGCACAGCTGCTGTTCACATGGTCATACTCCCTGCTTTGACTTATATCACATAACAGGAACAAGGCCAATGCAAGAGTATGCACCTACAGCTAGGAAGAGGTGCTGTGGTTGCTGTGTGCTGTCTCAATATGTCTCTTGCTTTAGGAAGCCATCTGCCAGATTTACTGTTTTAGCAGGCAGGCCATAAGAATCTGGGATAGAAGCACCTTGAGAAAGTAGGGAAGCTACGAAACAGGGATTAATGGAGCTGCATACACTGAATCAATAAAAGGTGGCTTAATGTTAGCGAAGTCTAAAAGCTCTTTAAAGTCCTGATAACTCTTCATCTGGTCTCAAATTTGTCGTCCAAATCATGCAAAGCAGAGACACAGGTCAGTGTCTTGTATATTCCATCTGACCATTTTAACTTTTGTGATTAAGCGTTCATGTTTTTCAGGGTGTCTTTTTTTTTTTTTTTTTTCATTTCAATGTAGTGTAAAACCTAAACTTTTAATTAGTTATTCTCTTTATAAAAATGGATTTTTTTCCAAGCCAATCCTTACTAAAATGGTGATATAGACATTAAGATGAAGTGAAAGCAAAATATTTAAGACTTAAGCTTTCGAATGCTTATTCCTATCATTCAAAAACTGTTCAACACCAAGATTATTAAATTATTTGGTTTCACAATAGCATTTGGTGTGACTGGGTCACACAATTATAATTATCCTCAAACAGATAGGAAAATACATAAAGCTAATAAATGTCTATAAGAATTTACAGGGCAAACAACTGAGGTCCATAAAACTTCAATTCAGAAAGGTCAGAGAGACAAACAGAGCAATTCAAAGATACACAAATCACCAGTCTTTCCCATAATGTTCCACATCCTAGGATCAAGCAATTAATATAAATCCCAACCTTCGTCTTACAGTGATAAACAACAGTATACTATTCACTTCCTTTCATTAATATTGTAAGGGGTCTAAGTTTTATTCCAAGGGAAAGTATAAAAGAGTTGTGAGAACTGATGAGCATACCTTCCATGTATTGTTGCTGCAGCACTAAGACCAGATAGACAGATGTCCGATGACTGAAAAAAGGAGCCAGAAAGAAAGTAACAGTAACAAAGATCACAGGAAGGAGATCCAAGCTTTCGAAGATAGACAGAAACCCTAGTTGTCTGTTGAACAACTTGGAAAATTTAAGGGTGACATATTTTCCCTACCTTGTAAGTAATCCTGAGATGAGCTTTTTCTTCTGTGTCATATACTACAGTATCTGTCTCAGAATATTTCAGTCATTACAAATATCAAGCAGAAATAAAAGTGAACAAAAAGATCAGTATCCCATAAAGACTAATAAACCTTCCCACATGTAATAAATACTCTCCCAGAAATCTAATTCTCACTTCTGCTCCTTATGGTGCTAGTAAAGGGCCAGTGGATTATACTAGAGCTTTATATAGGAAAACAGGTTACAGTACAAATCCTGGACCTTCATGTTGTTCTCGTGGAACTGGATCTGACTTCAGGTTATTAAAACTGGCAGGCTAAAGTATTTTTACCAACTATGTTCTTAATTTTCTTTGCAAAATGCACTTTTTTTTTTGTTTGTTTAATTTTGTTTTCTTGAAGAAGGAGTTACTTTTTAAAAAGAAAAGCAAAAGAAAGTCAACTGTAAAGCAGCAGATAATTCTTGTCAATTCTGTTGAGATTGTATCAGTATGTTTGGTTTATAATACTTTTTTCTTTTGAGGTTGCTTTTGCCTTTAGTGTATACGTTCTAAGAAAAGGAGGCTCACTCAATTGTTAAATGTCTGATGATGAGCCTTCTGAATAAAATGCATTTTTGTCTGAGCAGTGCTTCAGTAATGAGGACTTACTTGTGCTACAAAAGACTTGGTCAAGTACTTAGGTCAAAAAGTGCTCTGAAATTGTCCTTTTTTGTTCACCCTAGACTTTGTTTTTATTCACACACACACAAAAAAAGTCCAAATGGACTAAAAAGCTTAAGGGAGTGGAGTGGGGGAAAGATAAGGAGGTAGCATAATGAGGTACTCAAGTCTTTATTTTTATATCTTCAATTTGGAGTAGTAGACCTTTCCTATTTCCCTTTTCATTTTCCCTTAACAGGCATTACAGTAGGGACTCAATTTCTCACTGTTTGCTACTAATGAAATATCATTTTGTGTTAGCTTTGGATGACATAAAGAATAATATCTAAATACAACTAAAATGATACTGGAAGAAAGAAGAGAACACAGTGTGGACCTAACCTGTAGGACACATTGATTATTCAAAGACCGTATTACTCTTGATGTTATTTCTAGCTTCAAACTTATTATTTTACTATACAGATCCTGTTCGACCCTACTTCACCATGCAGTACTAAAGTATGTGTCAGCCTTCAGTTCATATATGGAATATTTTCATTTCTTTCTCAGCAAGACTAAATTCCTCTCATGTTCAATATCATCTTAAAGGCAGAGTGAATACTGCTAACCTGTGGGGATATATCAATTTTGCATTTAGTTTGTAACTGAAGTTTAATGAAACAGTGTTCATTCATTTAAAATAACAAACTAAAAATATTACATTCAGACAAAGAACCAGTGCATATGGGTACATCTCTAAATGCACTGTGGAACGGACTCAATTTCACTGTACAGCTAAGTGCATAAATTAAGGTGGATACCAGAAAGAGAGGGAAATTGAGATTTAGTCTCTCACCTTCAGAGACTTTCCTTTCATCTGCTTTCCTGTCCTTTGCTTCCCAACCTAAAGATTTAATCTTTACCTGATTGACTGAGATGAGTATCTCAGTCTTTCCTTTCCATTCATAATCCATTATAGAATATGTTTCCTGACACCTGATCACTGAAGAAATATTTTATAGAAATTAAAATCTCCATTGTCACTTTGAATGCTGTCTACTGCACTGACTCTGAAATCTTCAGGATAAAGCAAAATTAAATTGGATTAACCCTTACTTATGCTGTCAGCAAGACAATAATAACCAAAAAACATGAAAGATATAAACATGAAAGATATATATTTTTGCAAGATAATTAAAATCCTTGTTTCTGAAAATCATATCGATAAACTTTCATTTTATGTTGAGGGGTTTATACCTATTTAATATGCAAGCATCAACTATTTGATAAGTTGGCAAAATATAAGGCACCAGGACTGAGAAATATGAAAAAGTGTGTGCAGATATTTTAATTTTAGAGCTTTTGTTTGGGTTAAATGTGTTTTTAAATGGTCGTAGGTTATCCTAGTGCATCATAAAATCCTAGTGATCTACAACTACTAAAACCAGACAATAATCCTCTCTGTGTTTTTCTTTAATAAAGGATACATAGTAATAAGCAAAGATAGGATATTTTCATGTATACAAATTGGATATTTGATTTCAGCTTACCTTTTCCTTTAGTAACCATCAAAGTTTAGTAAACTATTATTACAGATTTGTATTCAGAATTAAAATTCACTTATTCTATCTAGTTATATTGTCTACAAGACACTCCTTGAAAGATATGTTCTCCCAGGCTAGACTTCTGTTAACGATAAATGTAAAAACAACTGCACAAAGACAAAGCAATATGGCTATGGCCATTCCTTCTCTGCTTGAACAAGATGGAGATACAGAAATAAGCCTACAGTTGCACAACAGATAGCTCCTTGTGGCACTGTAGCCTCTTCCAAAGAAAAACGTGCTTAACAGAGCAGTGTATTGGGAAACGAGGCTTGCATACAGGACGGTAGCCAAGGTGAAAATCAAGGGTCACAAACCATGTTTTCAGCCCCTGAAGCCATTCCAGTTGAATTACCAGCTCAGGTGATAAATTCAAAATGGCAGACTTCATATAGCAAAGTTTTATGTCACTTGTGATACACATTACTCAGATTTAAAGTGACAATACAAGATTCAAGAGATAATAAAACTGACAAAATGCATTACTGAAGCACGCCAAAAGCACCTACTTTAGTGACTTATTTCTCCTCTATGAAATCAATGGCCAAACTCCCAGTGAATTAAAGAGCAGAAAGAGCCCTTAATGCTTCAAGTTAAATGTTACTTAGGATGGAGAAATAGAGTGATAAAGTGCCTTTCACACTTCTCATTCCAGCACAACCACATTCTGCATCATTTCATTCATCACGCCAGAAAAACAGCTTAGAAAAATGACTATTTTGATCAGAGATAAGGAAAAAAAATGATAACAAACAAACAAACAAAAAAAAAAAACACTGTTTTAAGTAGTCTGCTAAATCTCTACTTTTTGGAGGAGAAAAAAAAAAAGATTAGCTGTTATGCACAACTCAAATGGCTCTCTAAATTGGAAAAAAATATTCAAAATATTTCTGGACCATTACTGTTAAAAGGCTGCCTGCCTTTGTTAAATGAGCTTTTGCTCTTATTTTTATTCTTACTGAGAAAGTCAAATAATTAAATTCATATTTCCATCAAAGAACAGCCCTTCTCAGCACTGACATTTCTTCTCATTGTTTTTGAGGCTATAATAACAAAAAAAAAAATAATCCTCCCCACCCACCCATTCTACATTATATTTAACTTTTCTTTCTATTTTACAGCTGAGGTATCAAGCTGATATACCATGGGGAAAACAAATTCTATGTAAATGGTTACAAGTTTATATGATATTTTACCAATTCGGATCATACGGGAACTTCAGCAGTCTATCATTAGATTCCATTTTAATTAAAAAGAAAATGGTGTGGAGGGAGAAGGAAATTAACAATTAATTTTGAATCTATTTGCCTTTTTTTTCTTTCTGAAGGAAGATTTCAGGAAGACAAAATTAGTGAATATAATCACTTCAGCTTTTGAAGATTAGCTTAAATATATTTGATGTTCAAGTTCAGAAACTGGCATTTGTTATGAAGTTCTAACATCAACCTCTACTGACTTAATCTAAATCTTTACACATCGCTAACATTTGCAGATGTTTTTTCTTAAACTTCAGTGACACTTTTGTCATATTTTCACACAGAGAATTTCTCTTTGATTATCATTCTACAGGGTTTTTGGTTGTTTGGTTGGTTGTTTGGTTGGTTTAGTTTGAATAGCAAATGAAATAGTGACAGAAAAAAATGAAAATTTTCTATGTTATCACATAGAAAATTGGGTAAGTATGTAGTTATTTGCTGGCATGTCTGCCAGCTTTGAATTAACAAAATACTTATGAACAGAACTCATTTGGCTTTCCTCCACCTTTTAACAAAGAAAATGAGCTCTTTTACTGACAGAATAAATAAATAAATAAATAAATAAATAATAATTTTAAAAAAAGCTTTATGTTTGTTTATTTGTTTGTTTATCAAGAAGTCTTTGGTACTAAATGTTTTCTCACTAAAGTCCTGAGAAAGAAGGAATGGTAATCATTTGACTGAGATATGAAAACTGTACTTAAAATAAATTAAGGAAGCCACAGATAAACTAGATGAATTAGTAACAGGTATGTGCACCAGAATGTTTTCATTTTCTAACGAAAACATACATAACCATCAAATCATCTTTATCTTTTTTTTTTTTTTTTTAATTGGATCGTTATAGTCACTTTCCCTGGTTTCTACATGCATTAGTGTGGTCATGGTAAGAGAATAGTTCACTAAATACAATGTTGTCAACAATAAACCGAGGAATTAGCCAGAGCCTTAACCCCCATTTGTAAGTTTATGCAACACTACTACATTAACTTTTAAAAATGAGAAAATCCGGCCTGCAGGATGGCACAGGCTTGATAGTAAAAGGTGTCTGACTGTTAAACCCTTGACCCTTCTCATCTTTTCAGTTTAACAACTTTAATGGCTTTATGTATTGTAATAAATTCCAGATGGGCCTTTTTTTTTTTTTTTCTTCTCCTTGGGAAAAGGAGAAGTCTTCTCTTCATTAATCCTGAAGGTGACTTGGGATCCTCTCTATGATACTAAGATGTTCGTTGCTCATTCCAGAAGCCTTTAAGTCAGTAGAAAATTCCCTGTTACAGCTTTTAATCCAAAACATCTCCCTCTTGAGCATATGCTGATCATGAGCGTATTAGGCAGTGGTCACAACACTGAGCCTACTGGAGTTCAAGAAGTGTTTGGGTAATGCTCTCAGACATATAGTTTGACTTTTGTGTGGTCCTGTGTAGAGCCAGCATTTAGACTTGATGATACCTTGTGGGTTCTTTCCAACTTGGGATATTCTACGATTCTATGACAATGGTTGTAAAATCTGCCTAATTCAAGTAACCACAAAAGAAAAAAATATTTAAAGGTTGTATGTGGTGCTTAGGGGTGTGGTCTAGTGGATGATATTTGCGGTAAGGTTATGGTTGGACCAGATGATTTGAAGGTATTTCCAACCTTAATGATTCTACGATTCTATGATCTTTGTAAATATAGTATTAATCTATCACATCTGAGTTTGATTTCATATTATCAGTAACATAACTTGGACTAAAAAACAAGCAATCAATCAATCAAACAAACAAACAAAAAACACACGTAAGCTGTTTTTCCTCCTATGGTCAACAAGCTTTTTTACGAAGTTGAAATTCTCTAATTACTGCCACACAGAAGCATGTAAATTCAGGTTCCCCAAGGGTACATTCCATCTCCCCAAAATGTGACAAGTACCATGGAAACAGCAAAAGTTATTACAAGATGCATGAGCATTTATTTTTAATGAAATTGAGCTATGTTTTCACTTAAATACAGAGCTCTTATACCATAATCTTTTCTATGTCTTGTCCTTACTTTTTTTCTCTCTCTCAAATTTTGTCAGTGCTCTATTTTTATTTTTATTTATTTTTTCTTCCCTAGGGGGCATTTACTCTCATCAGAGCGTCATTAATTAGAGTTTGTCTGTGGCATCTGTTGTCACTCATAATGAGGTTACAAGCTCCTGATAAAAACCTTTTTCTTTATTCCCTTCACAAATTTTCTTTTAAATCCTTAATGTTCCATGTATCCCTTGTCTCTTCCTAAGAAAATAAAGCAGTTGTAAAAATAAAGCTAATCTTTTTTTCCCCTATATGTGTCTTTTTTTTAAGAATATATTCTCAGTCTCTGCTTACATAATGAAGCCTGTTGTTGTCAAAGTACTCTTTCTTAGGGAAACAAATATAGGTAGTTCTGCTGCAGAAGAACTATGTAGTTTTATCACTGTGAAGCAGGGGAGAGTATCAAGTGCATTCATGACACAAGTGCCAACACAAAAGAACTGTAAAAGCAGAAGCATAACTCCTTCCCTAGGTAATATGGGGTGAGATAAACCATGGGTGAGATGATACCCTGTTCTTACAGATAAAACGTAGGCATTATTTTGTAGATGTATTTTTTAATTATGTGTTTTGTTTTGTTTTGTTTTTCTGTGTGCCAAATCAAATCCCCTTAGAAATAATATATATATACATATATATTTGAGCAACAGGCCTATTTTAGATCACGGCTAATTTGTCTCTTAAGAACTGCAAGAGAAATTATTGCAAGTGATGCACATCTCATCAGATGTGGAAAGAGTACACATTTTATGGTGTGAATTACAGTGATCCTTGTCTGATTACTCTTCATTCTTTTAAAAAAATTCAGTAGGTTGGGTGTCACTTAAGACATAACTGGTGGGAGTATAATTTTAAGTACTAAGAACATTAATAATGATGGGGTGTGTGTGTGTGTTTACTTTTAAATCCGAACTTCTTCTGTGTCATTTGTTAGATATAATGAACTCAGCTGGGAGCCCTGGCATTAACTGTGAGCCTAAATTGAAGACCTAGTTTGAAAAATAGCTTTTCCAAAATATGTAACGGATATGCAACATTTTGCCAGAGGACACGGGAGTTTGAAACCGAAGGGCAGGGCACAGCTGCCAGCTTGTAGCATTTCCTAATGAGCTGAGACTGGCAAGTATTTTAGCACCTGATCTTTTGGCCATACTGATGTCTTAAAAGAAGCAAGTTTTAGGTCATAGATCACTCCTCTGTCACGGTTTTTCTATGCTGCGGAATTGCAATTCAAGAGAATAATGCAACAGAGGATCCACTGCTGCACAAAATGTTATTATTACTTTGAAGTAAAACATGTCTGATGTTGACATCTGCTCTCATATTAGAAGAAAACCAGAAATATATTGATTGTTCCTAGCCAGAGCAAACAGTTTACTCATGATTATCCCCAGCATTCCATACAGTGTAGGTTTTGCTTTATTTTCATGTGATACAATAAAAGAGTAAAAAGATTCAAAGCAATCTATAATTATTTTATTGAAAATTATTGTTATTATTATTATTACTTCGGATTACTTATTCATAATTTACTACATCTCTTGACCCTTTCAGTCAATAATGTATGAAAACTTTTCATGGAACTTATGGGGAATTTTTTTTTTTTAAAGTTTAAAACCTTTAGGTTTGTCAAACATCAGATGTCAGGACTTTACAAGTGATAAAGCCAGAACAATTTTTATAAGATTATTATAAGACAGCAAAAGCCATTTTAAATAAATTTTATTGTAGAGACAAGGGAAAAGAAAAGGTATTTTAACCTTGCACAATTATCTGGATCTTGTGTCCTTTTTTGGTATTCCCTGGATTGTTAGTTTGGGAAATACAAAGTGGTGAATTTGCCTTTTGTTTTAAATGCTGAAATAGGTTTCAGAAGCTGATAGTTAATGTAGTACAAAATATAATGCAGAAATTCCCAGACTCAAAGTAATAGGATGTAATATAGCAGCAAAAAGTAATTTCTCATAAACTTCCCCCCCCTTAATTTTATTAATCATAAATTGTTTCCTTTTCATATTTTACTTTGGATTACTTCTCATCAGAAACTAGAAGTTAAATCTTCCCAGAAGAAGAATAAACCTATCTATAAAAACAGAAGCAAACCTAATCAGTGGCTTTGCACCTCTCTTGTTCTGCTTCATAATCAACATCTGTTTCCTCCTCTCATTATTACACAGCATTTTTTGGTTTATGAAAATACTTTCCTCACAAAAATATATATGTAAACGTGAATAAACTACCATGAAATGGTATGCTGGATGTTTCACAACAATCAGTTTACACAGGATCTAAGAAACCTAATATGATGGAAGACTGCATTTCTCTAGCAATCAGTTTCAAGAAGGCACTTTAAGGCCCATCATTTAACTCATAGCTTGTCAGAAAGTTTTAATATACATTTCTTCCCTCAGCACAGGACAACCAGTGACTTAACCTTTTCCTCCTTCACAAATATACACATACACACATATCCCATCTTCAGTCAGTGATTAGAGCTGCAGAAACCACAGATTTCATTAAAGTCATTAGAAGTAGCCAATGCTTAGAATTTTTGAATGTCAACATATAAATCTGGCTTATGGACACAATTCACATTTTGAAATCTTGCCACAGTCTGAAGGCTTGCTTTCTTTATCCCTGAAGATAAATATTCATGAAACTGTAGTTTCACTGGCATCAGAATTGTTTCTGCCTCCCACAAGAGTTAAAAAAAAAATAAAAAATAAAAATCCATACATTTGAGTGTATGTCAGTTAAACTATTTGTCTTTTTCTATTGACCATATAACGTGGCATCTGTGATGCCACGATGGATTTTGTGTCATTCATATGTGTTCTTCTTCCACAAAATATAATTATCTTAGAGATTAGAAACACTACATAATGTGTACTGCTCTTGAAGTTCAGCCCCTAGCTTTAAATACTGTAACTCTGTGTGTCATAATACCTAATCCTTTTTTCAAATCCAGATGCCGAAGATAAGTTTTAAAGTCAAAGTCACTAACTGAATCATAAAGACAATCTTAATTTCAGTTCTTTCACACTTAGCTGCAGGAACAATACCGAATACATATATACTGTTAGGTAAATAGTGAAAAAAAAAGCCAGTTTGAGCCCTAGATCACTGATCCTCAGCGCTACTTGTTCTGAACCACTCCAGATAGCTTTCTCCAAGACAAATCTATCAGTAAGGTATTAAGCAGATGATACCTTTTGTCCTTAATGCCAGCATTTATTCCATGATCCTTTGTTATTAAGCAGCACAGACAGATGGGGTGGGATGGGATGGCATGGGATGGAATGGCATGGCATGGCATGGCATGGGATTTCTTCTCTGGAATGACCAATGTAAAACTAACTTCAGTGGCTACTCAGGGGGATGGTGGGCAGAGATTCTTTGTTCTGTCTCTAGTAGCCCAGGGGAAAGAAAATGTGAAGGATCAAGTCCTATACGCTTAGCTCAGTTGTTTGACAAAACACTTTCAACAGAGAGGACAAGGTCTCACTTCATATTTCATAGAATACTGTATCTTCTTGATCTCTGCTACATAAACA